>NC_042495.1:67117033-67189284 GCF_005508785.2 Acyrthosiphon pisum
TATCTACGTAATCGACGGTATTCACCTTACTTAGGATACGGGTACCCATTCTTATAAATCCCATTTCCTTACCATTATCGTCCTGCTAAAAATAGATGACATTGTTGATATTACGATACCATAATAATAATAATGATAACAAATAATCCACTATCGATGTATATTAATATAGCATATTATAGGAAACGTTGATGCGTATTATTCAAATATTTCAAATGTAATATAAAAAAAAAAACGTACTATTGGCCAAGGACCCACTATTGTTTAATATTCGTTGTGGTCTAATATGACATATTGCTTCTAATTAATAGCTTAGTAGGTGTCCCAGTAGGTTAGGCATAGGTCTGTTAGATTTAGGGGTAGCTGGATCGAAACCGTGTCCAGTCGAAAATGTCCGCGTCAGCTCATCTCGTTTTTTTACTTTTTTTTTCCTGGATTGACTGTATGTGCACTCTATGAGAAGTTAGTGCGACGAAAATAGTTATTTCCGTGTACCTCAACCTGATTACCTATGGATGTTACAATGTGACGTAACATAGAACATTGTATTGTGACATCACATGCAGTAACTTCGCGAGACTTGGCATTAAGAGTGCCAGTGACATTTCTGGGTGGTCATTGAGCACAAAAACACAACCTCTCATGACTCAATGGGATCACTATGTTACATCTCAGAGATTGAATATTGCACAGAGGGTGTCTAAAATCTATATATTATAATATATATATATATAATATACAAGCTGAACCCGTGCACTTTGTTGTCCGTTATATGTACCAACCCTATATGACTCAAACTTTGTTCAATTCATTATTTAATATTCAGTATATGGTGTTTAATATTAATCTTAACTTTTCCGTTGCCCGGAATAAAAATTCTGATTCGCAGCAGTATATTATCAGGTAGACAATATACCTGTGGTAGATCGCGGACCCCTAGTTTGTACGTAAGTGTATGATTTAACTCTAAAGTATCAAAGTCATATCAAGTTTGTCGTATTCTACCTATGGTGGATTAATATAATCAATTAATACAAAATCCTAACCTGACATGTTGCGTCACTGTTGTATTTTTAACATACTGATTTCCTACTTTTCCGGTGGTTTTACCTAAAATATTGTTTCATAATAACCTTCTCCGTGATATACTCTTTTATTTAAAAAAATCAAGATGATCTGATAAGTAGTTCCAAAGTTGATCCTGTACAAAGATTTTCATTTCACATTTATATAGTTAAAATATATTGTATATTATAATATATTGACAAAAAATAATAATACAAATCAACAAAGGTGCCCGTAACCAATATCATAAGCAATATACGATACACTATTATTATTTTAATCCACAACTTAACTTGTTGTCTTTGGCCATGTTGCCAGGTGTGCACTTAAGAGGCCATAACTCCGAAACCACTTATCGCACAGCATACAAACTTCACAGAAACCATCTTCATATCAATATTAATATGACCTGAAATTTTTATCAAAATCGGTTTGGTGGATCTTGAGTTATAAAATGTATTCAAAATGTACACTTATTTTTATATACCTATTTAGATATATATTGTATAATAGGCGTAAAAGGCATTAATGTATACCCACAAATATTACAAAACTTAAAATTAAGTACTTGATAAAGGACCTACATATCTTAGCTTTTATACTAATAACCATTTATAAATTACTAGGAATTTATTTTGCAGAGATCAGCTTTAAATATTTGATTGACCTGCTGCAGCATTAAATAGTTAGGTACATGGCATTGTATGTTATTTACATACATAAAATTATTATTTCAAATATTATAGTAATTATTAAAGTAAAATCGTCGTTTGGGTGATTATTAGAGCACAGGTACGCAGTGTGTCAAAACTCGCATAAATTAAAAAATAAAAATAAAATTTCCAATCAGTCAAAAGAGAAAAAAATAAACAATGATACCTATTGCAACTATGTATATTGTTATTATCCATATGATACCAAAAACAGTGCGTCTACGTCTCTCTGTTTCGACATTAACTATACTCGTTCGGTCGACAGCCGTCTACCACAAATCATGTCCATATATAATATATATATGCGATGATAATATACATACTACATATTCCTAACGACAGCATAACGACATTACATTAGCAGTTAGTAAATTATTATTAATATATATATAATAATATGCAATATTAGGCGTAGGCACTGTTTCATTACCTCATTCGAACACGAGATGAACCGTCCAGCCGATGGAATATCTAAGCTTCAAGGAAACACACTAAGCTACGCTACTATATTATAATTTATTTTGTATTACGCTTTTTCATATTTTGTTCTTTGAATATATTATTTCAGTATTTATTATAATATTATTTGTTTTTTATGTTCGAGAATTAATGTGATTAAGTGAGCTATGTATTTTGAAAGTTACCTATTATACTTTATTATTATTCTAAAAATAAAGTACTAATGAGAAATCGGATTTTAAGAAGAGATCACAAAACACGGTTGAACGCATGACCGATGTCTCGAAGGACACGTCTTGTACTGCTGAATTGCTATTTATTTACAAGAGATGTACGAAACCATCTATCCCGTGGACTTGATGAAATAATAAGTGCTTACTGCTTACTATTGAATATAAATTGAGTTTCTATAACTATGTTTTGAATTTTGTATTTTTTAAGTACATAATATTTAAAAATCAAAAATGGAAAGTAAAAAGAAAAGTATCGAAATGTTTATTTGTAGGCTTTTTTAGGTTTTGACCCAATGCAGCGTAATCTAATCAAAGAATAGTAGCACTCAAAACATCTACACTGCAGACTGCAGAGCGACTTCCATGGATTTAACTTTTAGAGTTATTCTAATAATATGAATAGCTTGTAAATTATTGTACACATTTGTAATGTTAAAATTGTTACGTCTCAGTTTCTCTGGGAAACCGTCTCACACAAGTCTCACGAGTCAGCCGAGCCAATTGAACTCTGAAGTTATCCACTTGAGGTTTCTGGAAGATAAATTAATATGTACCTACAGTATTAACAATCTATATTTATAGCTTGAGTAAATAGAACGTGATAATTGAATTTGAGTAGCCTTCGTCGTACAAACGTACAACATACCAAATTTTCGTTCAGCGGAATTAATTTTATGTCGACAGTTTTAAATTGACAGTAATACTAAAAATAACGACACCAAATTGATTTGGCTTCTACGAAAATTTACTATGGTATATACTGAGATGGTACGCGTTTGCAAAACGGATACAACAAATGCGGGCATCACGTCCTCTGAAGCATTTAATTCTACAAGTTGTCTAATGTGTACTTAACAGATGAGATCGTTGACTTAGAGTTTAGTTGGAATCGACTTATTTTCAAAAGTGACTTCAATTAGGTGTTATACTTTTATTACAGTGGAAAAGAGGACGAAGGTAGAATGTAACGATTTATTTTAATTTTGTGTATCTTTAAAAATGATTCATTATATACCTACCATTTCTAAATTAACGAGTTTGGACGTTTTTTTAATTTTTTATGGTTATCGGAATACATCAAATAATATGTATCAATAAGAACGCATATTGCCATTAACGGTATTTGGTACCTACTCTGTTGCGAGACAGTACGCGTGAAATGGGTACATTGGACTTATTAGTATAGGTAGCTTAAATAGAAGGTATAGAAAGATAAACTATCTAGGCAAATATTAGTAAAATACTAAAACCTATAATTGTACCGTTTTAAGTTCAAACCATTTCTTGGGGTATTCGAAAACATTTCGTAAAAGCTATAGCAATCCTTACGTCTCAAATAAAACATGCCCGAAATGTATAAACCATACACAATATCATTATTGATGGTATCAAAATTATTGTGGGTCACGAAATATTATAAACATTTTGTACTGTTATTTTTAGATTCTGAGCAGAGCGATGGAGGTAGTGGTTTTAAAATGGTGTTTATTTTTTTATTATTTTTTTTTTATCCTGTATACAAAATTTCTACCAGTAGGAGTACTTTGATTTCAACATATAGGTAGTATACCTTCTCTTTTAGAAAATTGGATCAAGATGGTACTTTAAAGAGGTCATTTTTCGATTTTCTCAAAAGTTATTTAATGTCACCGGAAAAACAACCGACAAATTACGAAAAATCGCGAAAAATGGGCTTTTCATTTCTAATACTTTATTTATCACTATAGAAACGAATTAAAAATTTTAATATAATGATATTAATTCAACTTAACTTAGGATATTATAATAAATAATAACAATAGAAAATATCCAGACTGATAAACTATCTCCGCTCAGAATCGTTGTTCTTAAACAATGATATTATTTCATCATTGAATTCAAGTTTAATACAATCTATTATACACTGACCAACTTGTAACATACTGTATAGCAGAGCGACATCCACTTACCCGCTTTGTTTTATTATTAATATTAAAATTGGCATCCAGAAAACTTACATGAAAATTTGAAATTGCACTATTTTATTCTAAGTCCACAAAGTGTGAACTCCCGGTTAATTAAAATAACATTTCAAGTAAATTATTAAAGAGCAAAATTATTATAACCAACTTAATTATAAAAATAATGAATACTTTTAAGATGAATTCTAGACTTCGAGTGGAGTTTAAATTCTAAATTTAAATACTGTTTCTCAATTATTATTAAAGCGTAATACAAAATAGGTGTTATGCTGTTAAGCTAATTATGTAATTTGGTTTAGCTATAATATATCAACTTCCAAGGATTGTATTTTAACAAGAACGAAATAATTAATAAATATGACATTTGGTGAAACATTTGTGCTCATATTTTGATACGAATACAAATTAATTAATTATTAATTAGTCTTGCCTATGTTGGTATGAGTTATCTACATAATAAAACTTGAAACATGGTATAGTATCGTAAATAAATAGCTATTCTGGTTATACATAATTCTGGTTATCGTTGTTATATATTTTAGTTCAAACAAGTTTAGAAAAATAATGTATATTTGAATAACATGTATGAAATTAGATAATATGATGAATTTCAAATAAATTGTTGATATTAACAACACAAAAATAAATTAAATTGTTTTCAGAACCTGAAAAGTCTGATACAAAAATCTATAGTCAGAATCATACTAATTAACCTTATTAAAACCTTATTAACCTTATTTCGTTTAAATAATATGCATTAATGCATTATGCTTTATCGACGGATAGAATAGTTTAAAAGTATTTTAGGGACTACAATACTCTGTGTTTAAGTAAATTATATTTCTATATACATAAATGATCCATTACTATTACAGGTAATGTAAATCTAATGATTTTTTTCACATTTGATAAGATTATTTTATTATTTATGCTTGACATATTTTATGGTACTTATTTAAAAAAATAATTGCAATTATGTAATAATTCAAATTACTTTCCAAATTATTAAAACGTAAGTACAACATCTAAAATTGCATTCAATTACTTTCGTTCGTGATGATTTCACTCAAACTAAGAAACGACGCAGACGCCATTTGTGATTCTCATTAACAATGTCCCTTTATGCCTAACCAAGGGAATAATATTGTTCCTTCTACACATTTAATATGGATTTCATAATATACTCATTACACATTTTAGAAACAAGAATGAAGGAGTAATACAAAATATGTCTATATTACAAGACCAAGATCATTTTACGGTAGAACATAACGTATAAAAAGATTATATTATTTTTGTATTTTAAGTATCAATTATTATATTAATTGTACATTCCATTATATTGTATTTCAACAGTAAAATGGTTTTCAGATAAATCTTAAATTAATTTCTAGTAATAACGATAAAAAATTATAATGTTATATTAAAAATATATTCTATAGAAGTCAACTTTATATTGTGACTCTCGATATTACTGTGACACAATTTAATTAAATGTATTATTCAATATTTAATTGGTTTAACATAATATTATACATTTTTTTTTTTTTTTCGGTTGAGGCTTCGACAACTTAGGTCATTAGCCTTTGGTACTGTGGGGGGTGGAACTGTAGGTTTGTTTGTTTGGAACACGTGGGCAGAATTTTTTAGTGGGCACCCGTAGGTATCTGCCATTGCCCGGGTGGGGGATGGCGGCAATTATACATTTTATTATTGTAAAATATCATTAACATAGGTAATTGTTGGTAAATACTTTTTAAAACATGTAAGGTATTAAAATAGAGAATTAATTAACTTACGATCGGAAAAATAATTTAACAAGTCATTTAAAATATAAATATAGGCAAATAGCCAGCTATCGTCTAAAATCATTTTTTTGGATTTTATTTTTCAATAATTATTGCAGTTTGCCGTTTCACCGTGTTATTCAATGTTTAAGACTCTGTCAAATAAATTATAAATAATATTATTATCAATAAATTGTGATCTGCGTGTACCTATGTAAATTTGACTATTATAATTATTTTTTTTTTTTTTTCTATATTTGTTCATTGTAACGACCTCAAGGTCTTTGACAATGCTTATCACAAGTGGGTAGTAGGGAGATCATGTGATCTATTTATCTATGTATATATCACTATATGCATGATACTACCCCCCTTCTCCAAGAGGAGACATGTGCGGTCTTCACTCCCAGTGGAGTGGGACCTAGTTGGAAACCGGATGACGCAATCGGACGACAGCACGGGAAAATGGTGACTGCGTAGAATCACACACATTTTTTTGCACTTTGCTATGAATCGAACCGATGACCGTGTGAGTCGTAAGTCAACTGTGTGACCACTGCGCCACTCCGGCCCCAAAAATAATTATAACGATATTTTAACGCTGTTCTCGGGTTAATACTTTTTTTTTTACAATTGTGCAAAGGTAACCTTATTTAAAAAATAAAATGTAAAAGCAGTCTAACTTTCAAATCCATTGGAGGTTGTTCATGAAATTCCAATATATTTGGTGGCCACGAAATGTATTTTCTGCAAATATAATAATAAATATAATATTTGTGATAGGGTCTTGCCGTCTCGGATCTGAAACTTAACTTTTTAAAAATAAACTCAAAGGACTTTTATTCAAATTTAAAAATAGTAAAATTAATTAAGTAATTTAAGAAAATTAGTCCTTTAAATATTTTACCAGATCACGCGATTTGCTTATCATCGTTAGCGGTCGTCATTGAAGTTATCGCGTGTTATTAATTAATTAAAAGTTATATTTTAATGACATCTAGAGGTGACTTGGCAGCCAACTTCTCAGAAAAAAAAACCCAAAACCACTAAAATAAAATCTGCGCTCATTTCAACCCAACACGCTGACTTCAAATTTAAAAAAAATCTGAAGATACGAAAAAACGACTGTCTTCAACACCTCAAATACGTGTATAAGCTTAATGTATAAACAGAATATGTCTCCAAACCTACAACATAATTTTACAATCGACAATCACACAATACGATTAATAACGCGCTATAAATATCGATTCGAACGATACAACGGACAACAATAATGTTATTGCTAAAGACAACATTGATAGCGATATATTTAAACACCGAGACGCTCTGATAACGCTTATCAGAAACACCTCTCTCGTTCATCGCTACCTCATCCCCACCATGACTCTGCACAGACACACAAATCACGACGTTGAGCTATATCTCAAACGCCTTGACTCCAGTATCGACATAGGTATCCAGGCCCCAGGGTATTATTATTATTCAGCTCACCGATATAACTTATATTTGAACCGGTTCTTGCCACCCGCTACAGTTTAAGGTAAAATAAAACAGTAAATATTATATTTTTGCATTTTTCTCACTTTTTCAGTATTTCATGCGTTTAGTGTAAATAATGTATAGTTCATATTATTAACACTAAAGTAATTTAAACACTAGGTACTTTATAAGTTAAATTATCTATAAAAACATAAAAACGACTATATAGATGATACCTTCGTATATTTTTTCTTATTAATTTGCCACAAAATTAAACGTGCTGCGTTTAAATATAAACATATAATGTAGAAATGCGTTTTGCCAAAATAATTAAGTATAAAAATAAAACTGAATGTCGTCCAATAAAATATTATTCGCGAGGTTTACTATAACTTGAAACGAATAAAATGTTATTATTTGATATTTGTCTATAAAATATATTTATTTCGTGTAATGAACTGTTTGATACTACTTAATACTTATAGAGAAATAGTCTTGCGATATTCGAACTTACCAATTGAATTATTTGTATACAGATTCCATATCAAATATGATACCTAAATATCAAATTCTTGTTAAGCACTTCTTTGATAATTATACAAATATTAAAATAAAATTAATAAAATTATTACTTTCTATACGTCTATATGTATTGTAATTTAACTAAAATTAGAAAAAAATTTTATTTATAGAAAAAGTCGTAAACATGGTTTTATCTTAATTTAATGTCCAATTGCTGTCATATAAGCGTTAATAAACTTTGTTCACACCAACCGTGGCTTTATAATGAGCTCATCTACATAATTTATCAGTGAAAAAGCAAGCCAGTATTATCAGCATAATATGAAACAACTAATCCATCAACATTCAAATCACTAAGCAAATTATATAATATAAACGAAATAGAGTTCAGAACACATCCTCGAGGGACACTTCCATATCCAATGATACTTTCTTGACCTGTACCTAACATCATATATTCTAACCATTTTTGTATAAATTGAATTCATTTTAAATTTTAATAAGCATCGCCCAATGTCCCAATTAATTATAAATAACAAACGTAAGTTTGATAAATACTAGTCCTTTATGTAACATCTGAATGATCATATTTTAATATTGTTGTTAGGAGAAGAAAATAATATAAATTATGAAAATAATTAAATCCAGAAACACTTTGGCTGGGTTATTGCATAGTAACCATATTATATGTTCTAAAACCATTCGGAGGAGGTCATCGATTCAAAAATTCCCCTTCGAGAATAATAGTCATATCACTAAGACGTGTCGAATTTAAAATTATATATTATTATAAAGTGCTTGGGTGGAGGCGTTGGGAAGAGCTTGGCAAGCTGCATTTGATAGTATGATCAATGCGACAAAGAACCAAGAAAGCGATATGCATGAAGATGATGGTTTAGATATATTGTGTGCGAGAGTCCTTGAATCTCAAAACAATAATTGTTCATGCAGTAGCAACATTAATAATAAACATATTTTGAGAAAAGTTACCGTAAAAATACTGTTAATTTTAATTAAAACCAAATGGAACTTGCTTGTATATTATTATAATTTGTTTTTTTATTAATTAACCCACGGCAACTTAGGCTATTGGGTGGTTTTAACTGTGGGGGAGGGTACAGTAGGTTTTTGTAAACACGTGTGTTTTAGTTTGGCAGGATTTTCAAGTGAGCACCCGTAAGTATCTGCCATGCTCAACTGGGGTATGGCGGTCTCTCTCCATACACCGTAACTGCCCTAAGAGAAGTGCTGCCCGAGATCGTGGGTTCGAACCGGCGACGGTGTGCGTCGCAACCGACGCCTTAGTCCGCTCGGCCACTCCGTTCCTCATTATTAATATTATTTAGACACCACAGTTATTGTTTTTCGAATTTATCAAATGCATTCAGTATTATAAAACCCAAGCAATGATTATGGAAAAATTAGAGAAAATTACAAGTCATCACAAAAGTGAGATTGCTTTCCATTCCCTGTTCAGTACTGCAGTCGTTAAAAAAAAAATTGTAAGTCATCATTGGGTTTTGTTCACAGTTACCTATACTAAAGACCATTAAAGTTCACCGTTTTAATTTATGGAGTGGGCCAAAAAATCTATTACCTATCAGTTATTACAAATTACTATGAATCAATCGGAACCTATACAGTTTGGGCCATCTGTGATACAGTTAGTTTTATATATTACTACCGAGGGAGCTGTTTGATAGCTTAACATATTTCTTATTCGTAGGCATATGCATACGAAAAACCTTAGAATGCATGTTCCTTTATTGTCTATTGGCTATTAAGCTTACCGTGTTTTGTCAAATAAATGAATTGACAATATAGATTTGCTGGTTATATTTAGTTGCTTTTTCGTATGTTATTCGACAGCAATCGAAATGACGACGGAATATTTTTGCCAAATTAACGGTCGTTGACTAACTGATAGTAATATACGATGTTGTGCTTTGTCAATAAAAATACTAGACAATATCCGTGAGAGATGTATTATATATATTACAGTGTAAAAGAGTGTTCGATAGACGTGTTAAAAATAATTAACGTGTGTCAATGATAAAAATGATCAGTGTTCGACGATTGGACAAATAGTAAGCGTTCTAGGATTGGAAAATAATACGTGATTGACTTAACCCGATTACATCAATCTAAATTATTAGAAAATATAACATAAATACAAACTATAATGCTTAGTTTAGTATATTATTGGGCTTGCAACCGAATAAGCAACTTATCTTTTTGAAGTAACAACGTGGTTTGATCTTAAAAGGTTCAATTCATTTCTCGGAATGTTGAGATCTCACATAATAATAATATATAATGTAATGTACGATAGTTATAAATTTATAATAAATTTTATAACTAATATAGATATAATATCTTTGAAAAATTAGAGGTAGTAGCAGCTATATTATACTTGGGTAGGCACTACTTTATTATCACTGAGTGGAATATAAATCTAATACCGTTATCGGAGGACAAATGTGGAAATATAGACTACCTACTACGATTTACTATCATGTAGGTATCGGCCCACTCGCGCTACACGAACAAAAACAAAATATATTTATGTATTTTGGACACGAGAAAATGCACCTATAACGCTCACTCCGCCAAAATAAAAAAATTTCATCGAGAATGACACGAGCATCATTCGTTTGTGTACAACACAATGGTTTATCGTACGTCGTCGACCGCGCACGTTCGACTGTATACGATTCGTTGGTGGATTTATCGACGGTCCGCGTATAATTATACGAAATGATCGGCAAAAAGGAGGAGCGATAACGATTATTTACGCCGTCTGTGCCGTTGTAAGGCAGATATATCTATGGCCGGCGCTATACGGCCGCGAATAAAGATATATACGTATACAATATGTGTGCACTCGTTAAATTATTATCGAACGGTTGTAAGACGTGTGTGGGCTGGTGTGTGAGCAGATGCGTATAATACGAACGGCCTAACGGTCAATATATTATTATGGTTTTAAAAAGGGGCCGTTTTCGAAAAAGTTCCGATTCGCGTGTGTTTGGCGGAGGTTGTTTCGTATATTATATTATTTTTTTTCTTTTTTGGCACCGGCAGTGGCGGGACTGTCCGTCGTTTAACAAAAACAAAAACAACAACAACAACAACAACAAAAACATCAACAACAATGACGACGAAGAGCGCTGCACGTTTTATACTCATCGCACGAACACGCGAACTATACCCACGACGGCCATTCGTTTTACCGGACGGTGCAGTAACGGACAACGCACTGTAATTTTTTCTCTTTTCTCTATTTTTCTTTTTTTTTTTTTTTTTGGCCCCAACCCTGCTGTAACCTATATCGATCGGTTTTCAGCCCATCACCGTACATGTGGATTTCCCAGTAGTGCGTATATAGTTTTCATCCGAAGATCGTAAAGTCGATAGTAGAGGTAATACCTATAACCTAACATATACACTCGTCAGAAAAACGCACGCAATCGGCGACAGTAATTTCTGTAGGCGATTACAGTATATAGATTTGATACGATTGTGAAACATCTTTCACTGCAAAATTCGTTCGTGAAGAAATTGAAAAAATGTACGTTTAACCGATACTCATACTTGTAATGGATAACATAAAAGTATAGAAACTTTTGATAGTAATATATGTGCTGGGTATACTGAATTTTAACTCTCATAAGTATAATTGAATAAAAGTTGATAATATTATTATGTTACACTAGCCATAATTTTATTTAGGTATATTTAGGCACTATAGGTACTAGGCGTTAAATTTTTAATAGTACTAATTCATACATCAATACAATTAATAGTTTAAATCTGTTCAACTATTCCATACTGACTTAAAATAAAACTTGTTACCGAAATGCATTGAAATAAAAAAAGAACAGTTAATTAGGTTTTGTTTTATTTTAAAATTATTAAACTATTTTTAATAAAATAATATTTAGAAAATAAAATAAAACTTAAGTTGATATTTTAATAATTCAATTTTGAAAAAAAAACAAAGAAAACATTTTGTCTTAACTTTGAATCTCTATAAAAAAAAGTCTGCGTAATATATGTTTTCGATAGATTTTAAAGATTTTGATAAGAAATTAAAACATTATGAGAGAAACATTGTACCTATTACATTAACTCTCGCTATTAAAATTGGAAATACTATACATATTTAACTGCCAAATAATTTTCTAGTGTTCGTTATTTTAACAAAAGTTGTCAACGTTCCCGCTTAAAAAATATTTGTGACCATGTAATAAATAATACTATATTTTGTTATAATAAATTATAATATCACCTCAATATAATTGTTATTAAAAAACTTTATGAGGAACCTATATTGTATTAAATGTTGAAGTTTTTCGACCGAGCATTTTAATCAATATTTATTAAAAAAAAAAAAACCTCTTCAAAAATAAAAAAGAATAACACTTATAAAAAATAGCTTTAAATTATTCAAAACTCTGTCAATTAATTCGAGTTCTTTTGATTTGTATTTTTTGAGTTACAACAAATATTCTTATGGAAATTAAATATTTTCCGCTCTCTTATGATATTATAATATTTATACATATTATATTACCTTTACGATAGTGCATAATACACCTAGGTATACCATGGACATTATTCGCGAATATTAAAAATTTTTTTTGCAATATACATTATTATTTATTATATAAGTACCTAATATTAAACACACTGACGTGCTGATTTTAAAATGATATTAATAGTTCTTGGGTGTGCAGTAATAGTTATACCTACTTCAAACTTGATAAACGATATTATACGTATCTGACCTACTGCAGCGGTAATAATATATTATCTTTCTTTTTTTGCACCGCGAATAAAGTCCGAGTCTCCCTCTCTCGCCTCACATCTCTCTTTATAAATGGTGATGATGATGATTATAATAATAATAGTATCTAAGATATTTTACATCAGTTATCTGCGGACTTATTATTACGAGACACTTTTTTTTTGTTTTGTTTTATTGTTTTGTTCCAGCGGCGTAATGCGAGTAGCTGAATAATTCTCTCCCGGAATTGCTAATGCTTGCAAAAGCCCCGGCGAGATCGAAATTCATTGCGCGCACCGAAAGTCCGCGTTGCTCGTGATTTATATCTCGCATTATTTTTAGGCCACGATTAGTTGCAACGTGTACAAGACGTAGGTGTGTGCACGGTTTCTCAACGCGAACGCCGCTGACGTTTTCATCGTCGTAAATAACAATTAAACATCAAGACTGCATTGAATCCGGTATACGGTTTAGGAAAAAAAAATGAACGGTATAATATATTTTACTTAAAAATATATATACAGGGTGGTGTTTCACCGCAAGCGCGCCCGCCTCCTCTTTTCTCTGGTGACGCAGTCATTCAAGATCTTGGAATTTGTAAATACTTGAAATACTGCTTTAAATACTTACAATATTTTAAAAATGCCTGAGATTTTCTGTGCCATTTCTTAGAACGGGGCTTCCAGTGGTGATACGAACCCTTTTTTTATCCA
This sequence comes from Acyrthosiphon pisum, assembly GCF_005508785.2. Taxonomy (NCBI): domain Eukaryota; kingdom Metazoa; phylum Arthropoda; class Insecta; order Hemiptera; family Aphididae; genus Acyrthosiphon; species Acyrthosiphon pisum. The sequence goes on from NC_042495.1 coordinate 67,130,758, forward strand.
CATTAAATGTATCTCTTTTTACTGTAAATATTTTATTGAGTACCAATATATATTTATATAAAATTATATTCCAATATAGGATAATTGTCCTTAAAAACTGTTTTACAAAATTATAAATCTTTAATAAGTTAATATTAATGACTATAATTTCTAAATCATCACATCCCTTACTATACGACTTACATTACTTGTATGTGATAGAAAATCTTAAATATTCAGAAAGATGGCCATTAAGTATATATTTTAATAGTTCCAAAATTTGGATTTTGAATAATTGCATTACTAAAAATGTCAAACTTTCGATCATTGAAAATGCTTGGTGGATAATTCGGATACTATAATTAATTATCGGAAATTTATGAGTGTATAGTAAATATAGTTGGGAGTATAAATCATATAATATATAAACAACAAGAACGCAGCTAAAGCCTAAAACGCATTTTCTTAAATGACAGGATATAATAATGTTTGGTTTTCGGCTGCTTAACGTTTTATATTGGAACATTTAGAACCATGTTATGGTGCCTAAATAGTAAATTTTTCGAAGTCCGTAGATATCATTAGCTTCCATAGCGAGATAGAATAACCCCGTAGTCATTCATACATTCCAATCTAATGTGATATTTAGTGTATTGTTTTAGTTTTTTTTTTTTTTGACGAATGTAAAATAAAATGTTCTTCTAATTTCTATTTTTGAGTATGCTGTGGTGTCTCCGTGGATTTAATCGAAGGCCGTTGTTTAGTTTTTAGTTAATATAGTTTTGTAAACCGGCAATGTATCATTTTTTTTAATATATATACGATTATTTTAAACTATCTATTTATAATAATATGTAAGCTCAGTAATATTGAACTAAATTATACATTTATATTAATTATTAACCATCGCGGAATAACAAAAATCATAATTAATTCTACCAATTACGTTTATTCGCATAAAATATCGTGCAAATAATAAAATTAAAATGAAGTACAACTATTAGTATAGGTACTTTACAGTGGGATTGTGTACAAATATTATACGAATATTTTGAGGCTATCTCGACAACATAACATATTATAATTATAGTAGTTCTACAAAATATTTAAATGGTAATGAATACATAATATTAAGCGGAAACGTGAAATTGAAAATATATTTATCTGATTTTATAATAATTTTGTTATTCCAATATTTTTAGCGTAATTTTCGTCGGGTCGACCGACATGGGCAGATCTTGGGGACGGTTTTATAAAACGCTCTGTAACTATTATTTATAATGGCGTACTATACTATTTCTATGTTAAGAGTTAAGACCGTAATTTAACTGTATTGGTTTATAAGAAATGATCAAAGTAACAAATAAAGCCGTTTTGTAAGTAATGGCACTGATACTAGTATTTATAAAATCAATGGTAATAAAATAAAATACGTAATATTTTATTTTTCGATGAATTTTTAAAATTACACCAATTTGAGTTTTGATACTTACACGTGTAAGGTATTTATTTTTACTGATTTTTTTCCACCGTAACGGAAATATGGGTCAAGTTTTAAGAAACCAAATTAGTTTGTTCACGGTGAAATAGCCCGGCAGCATATTTGATACTAATAAAATCTACTTTTACACTTCCCAACGTTTAATCCATGCTGCGATGATCAACGTATAATATTAACAACGCGTATAACATGGTAGTAGAAAAAAAGAGAACATGATATGTTTGGAAACGTTTTTTCTCGGACCATATAATAATATTATGCACACCGATATTGTTTCTTAAATAACCTTGGCAATTTTTATGGGGTTAAGAATAAAATTATTCATTGACAAATTTTAAACGAACAATTTAGTTCATTAGAAAAAAAAATACCTATACTTTCTACTTTTGAAATGATAATAGTTAATAATATTACAATGCATAACATACATTTACAGTGTTTGTTTTGTTTATCTTCTGAATGCCTAAAAGTACAGAAGAATGGTTGGACGTTCAAAATACTCTGAGAAAGAAATTATTTAAATTTTCCTCATTATATTATGTGAGCAATAGTTGTTCAAAATTCGATAAGAAATAACGTATCTGAGTAGTGAGTATATTATAAACCATAAAGATAGTTTGTATATAGTTTGTAAATAAAATACAGTGGAACTTTCATACAACGAACTTTCATTTTAAAAAAATTTTCCGTTTAACGAGATACTTTTGAGAACTAAACCAAATTAGAACCAAATTTATTCAATTCTATTTAAAGAAATTCTCTGTAATACCAATTTTTTTATGACCCATGAGACTTTGTAGTATGGAAATTTCACTGTATCCCCTATTTTTCATTCGACTATGTTCATCTTGTATTGGTTTGTTTTTCTATACTCGCCTACCTAATAGTTCTACATAATATTTAATGATTTGTATGCGTTTTAATAATACAGTGAAATATTATGATGACACAGTGTCCTGAAATTTAGGTATACCATCGTCGCGCGATGGCATTTTTTCCGGTATCTCATTCTCATAATAATATGTATGATATTATTGACATATTAATTAGTTTATATTTCAATGTACTCCAATATTTCACTTTGGCCACCCATTTGCCAGTGTAGTGTTTGAATCTAAATGACTGACCAATGTCCTCACAACTTGACTTTACTAACCAAGTTGTAATAATATTTTAACATCAACAAAACACAGATCACTTAACCCTGGGCAAATTGGAAGTATTTTAATTAGACAAAACAACAAAGACTTTAAGGTTTACCTTATAATTAATAGACAATAGGCATAATATTATATTTATCATATTATGACTTATTGCACGTATTTTGCATTTATCAGCTATCCTTAGTAAAATGTTTGAGTGGAAAATTTTAATTTTTTATTATAAAATATTAATCATAATACAAAACTCAAAACAGACGTAATATTTTTCTATACAAATAAAACAAAATTTTGCGTTTTTCAAACCCAAGATCTCGTGAACTACACGTCCTATTTGACATTTTCCATAAATATTTATATGGATGTTAGGAAGGTCAGTAATTACATGAAAAACACTCAATGTACCTTTTCCGGGATCAGCATGTAACGAGACCGAAGCTCGTGACTCGTTTTGCGCTCTAACGGATTAATCTATATAAATTTAATAAAATGTTGAATGTTGACCCGTCCATTTAGTTGACATTTTTAATTAAATCCAAGACATTTAAAATAGAGTCATTTACACTTCTCATAAATTAAATTAGAGTCTTGATATTTCCCAGATAAGCATAAATATAGTCTATAAAATCCTTGACATTTTTCTTAAAATTACATGAAATATCCCATTGAAGCATATATTCTAGAAAAGCATAATCTACCAATATAATACTATACAATTATAATTGTATCTATGACATTTCATATTAATAAACTGCAATAAACAGGTGCAGTATTAACTTGTAAGCAAATTATCCACGATTAAGCGAGTCATAGAAAACCGGATATGGTTTATATGGATATGGTAAAATATGACAACTTTATAAACCATCAAAGGCGACTGTTTTATGCTATGTATAATAATAATGATAATACGTATAAAATACAAATGTTAATAATATAATATATTATTAGCATATTCAGACCAAAGACCCCAAGAATTTCAGTTATTTGAGTCACAACATTTAAATAAGTCAAGACCGTGAGAATAATGGATCATAAATACTAATATAAAACAGTTTTTAATAAAAAAATATCATGACTTATTCAGTCAAAAACGTTATTTAAATGTTCATAAACAAATATATTATTTTCAGCAGAGGAATGTCAGAACACGCATAGAAGCGTAGAACTTGTTAGTACAATATGTCGTCCAATAAGTTTTCTGAAACGAGCATAATATTATAAAAACACACCGTACCTAAAATAATAATCAAAAATCTAATTTCAAGAATGAAAGACTTATGACATAATAACTTATAAAATACTGGATCCTGCAATAATTTAAATTTATAACGATAATTCGATATTTTGATAAGGACTGATCTACAAAATTATTCTAGCTATATACATATTTTACCTAAAATAATAACCAAAAATATAATTTCAATATAAATAAAGTCCAAAGTCATATAACTTATAAAATACTAGATCCTGCAATAATTAAAATATCTTACAATAATCCAATATTTTGAAATATTTCAAATGTTTAGAGATATTTTATAATGTGAATCAAAATAATTACTAATATCCCGTTTAAAATTCTTAAAATCATACCAAATATGCATTCAATTTATGTTGAAACAAAGCAAAATACATATTTACATTTTAGATAATATGTTTTAGAGGACTATCGAAGTTATCCAAATTATTCAAAAACTTTTTCCATAATGATAGAAATTTAATAACGAGATTAAAATGAAAATTGTATACTGTGTTACCTAATACATATAATATGTTAATAATTTAAGTAATTTAAGATAAAACTAAAACAATATAAAAATAAACTGAAGTCAATTTTTCTCCTTCTTTTGCGGATATTCGTACATCAGTCGCACGTCTAATTTTACACTATATGTTTATTAGATAATCGGAGACAAAAACTACACATTTTATAGTCTGCATTTCAAAAATTACAAAAAAAATAACTCGAAAGTACGATAATATTATGTTGGTTGTAACAAAATATTCTAGATAACATCCCTGTTGATAAATATTAAAATGTTAAAATAATTTTAATTTTAATTGATTATGTTCGTTGGTGCCGTCGATAACTAAACATATTCATTGGTAAAAAAAAAAAAACACACACACACACACAACCATCGAATATTAACAACATATAATTGTTTTTTTTTTATCGTTTTATATATTTTTATGTGTATGGTGTTTCGTTTATCATATTTTAAAATACACTATTAGAAGTTTTCTTTGGTACGATATAATGGCCACAATAGAATGGTAACACACTGATTTTAAACACTTATTTCTGGTTGTTCAAACGCCCATTAGAGTTAAGCGGATCCTTAAATATTTAAATGACTCTTAATCATCAAATAGTGACCCATTAATTTCCAAACCATATGGTTAAATGATAATTTCACAAGTGTATGCCAATATATCGTACATTATAACTATTCTAAAATAGTAGAAAAAACCAGTCAAATTTGTAATAGCATTCTTTTGTGAATTTCATGGTAGAATTTTTATAAATAAGGTTATGTATCGCAAACCATTAAACAGTATTTTAGAGAGTATCATAATGTATCAATAATATACCAATGCCCTTTTAATTATAATTCATAAATATACTCTATTTGGAATAAGATCGTACTTCGGCGGTGACCAGTTTTCGTCGGGCGGCGGTCAGACATATGGTGAGACGCTGCCCCCACCTAGAAAGCTCGTGGGGCTAGCGCTGCGGAACGAAGCCACGCCCATGCGCAGAAGTTGGCCGCCGAGGTACGATCTCATTCCGAATAGAGTATAGATAGGTATAAGCACTAAAGTACACTATTATAGTTTTATAGTGAGAATTATTATGAACCATTTTTTATCTTGTGTATTAAATATTAACATAAAAAATACTGTAGGTACCTACTTTTCTTAAAACTTTACGTTTTATGTACAATCAAATTGACTGTAAACATTTTCATTATTTTACTTCTTGCCATTAGGTACCTATGTAGAAACCTTTTTTTTCCTTACATAAGTATAGGTACTTATGACTTAAGTTACCTACTAAAACACATAAATAAAAATGTTAACCCGCTATTTAAACAATTTAATATTATTATATAATTTCGAGTTTTAATTAAGAACCCATAATATACAACTTCATTAATTAGTAGATTTTTTTAACTCATTAAAATCTTTTTTCTTATCAAGTACCTACTTTAATACAATTATTTTATGGAAAAAATAAAAAAAGATATATGCGAGTAGAAAATAATTACTAAAAATAAGAGATGAATTCAATACAGACATACAGTACCTCAAATTGTATTAATAAATACCAAAAACAGTTCTCGTAATTATATTTGCATTTATTAATTTATGAAGTTTTTATTTTTGTTTCAATAATAGATATACGTAATATTATACGTCTACGATAATATTATTATAATAATTTTAATACTATTGAAGTGATATAATTGTTTTATTTATTTATTTATATAAAATCAACGGGCCAAAGCCCTTTAACAAAGAAAGAAAAACATTACATATGAATTGGCACAATATGAAAACTAAGAGACAAGTGATAATAATTTAAGTAAAAATAGCAGGGATCGAAACCGGTTAAAACTGTGTTTTTTTTCATATTCCAACACCGTAACCGAAACCAAAAGCTTTAAAAAACCGTTTATAAAACCTAAACCGCAACCATACAATATTGGAAAACCGTTCTTGAAACCGATTGAAATTTAAAACTAATATCGGTTTCTTCGAATTTTATAAAGTGAATTACCTACCTATATTATTTATAGTTCTAGTTAAAACGATTTATGTATTTTTATGCTAAGTAAATATATTTTTGAATACCGATGCTATAACTGATTACTACGAAATATTAATAGGTAATAGGTAATACGAATATTATTCTATTTATATTTTATATTATCATTACTATACTCACTGATTCAAAATTAAAATACAAATATCACATTTGTTATTTCGTTCTCCCCAATATATGCGGCTATGCACGTCTGTATTATTGTTATTTTATGTATTTGTGTATTACAACTATTTCGTATTCGACTGATCCGCTTCGGTCCCACAGTCATCAATTACTTATGTAATTATTATCATTCTCTTCAGAATTCCCTGAGGCCCGAATTACAAATGTGTGTACCAAATCTATTACAACGTGTATTTGAATCTTAACAGTAAACCTTTTTAAATAAAAATATTTTCAATAGTCCGATACTCTTTTTTTAGTATCCATTTAAATTAATATTTTGTTGAAATATCATAAGCATTAATCACATAAAAAGATATTTATTATTAATACTGTAATATAGTTTGATGTTATTGTAAATTACAATTAAATATTAATATATTTGAATAATGATCTCAACCATAATAATATGTGGTATGCAAAAGTAGGTATAACGTATTAAAGTTAACTGCACAAAATTAGTTCTGCTGAACGTAAATTTGATATATATATATATAAATTGTATGTACCTAAACTAATTTTACAAATCGGATATATTTTAGGGCTTTGGGCTCAGCCCTTAATAGTAAATAGATAGTAAAAACTAAAAACCGAGTCTACAGTTATAAGGTAAATTAAAAAAAAAATTTCAAAAACTGTTCTTGATACCGATAAATTTAAAAAACCTTTTTTGAAACCGAAACCAAAACCAAAAAATTTGAAAAACCGATCTTAGAACCTAAACCAAAGCCATAAAATGTAGAAAACCGTTCTCAAAAACCGAAACCGTAACCTCTAAAATTTGGAACGGTTTCGATCCCTGAAAAATAGTAAGCAGTACAGAGACAACATTTGAGTATATAAAACAAAAAACTATAAAATAAATATTTAGGCACTATGATTTAAAAATAACAAAGTCTTAGCTTTAAATACTTTACGAGACAAAACGAAAAAATCCAAGACTGTGGAGATTCTATTGGCGTTAAAAATAGCTCTTGAAAAAAATGAATTTTTTCCACTATTTGTATTATAATTTGGTGTATGGAACAAATCAGAATTTCGTGTATACCTACTAGGGATTCTAAAGCCAATTAAATTTAAGATAGTTGGGCAGTTTATATTATTATTTAAAATATCATATACAAATATTATATCAATTAATTCACGCCTGATGTTAAGTGAGTCAATACCTATAGAGTTTTGAACCAAAAGGAAAGAGTCTCTGGATATAGTACAGTAAGTAATAAAGGCAACTCTTTTCAGAAATATTGTACTGAATATTATTAAGCTCGTTTGAGTAAGTAGAATAATTATTAGACTAAATTAAAGAGCCAAATTCTAGGTTTGATCTAACTAAAGAAGTGCACAATTTTTTTAAACATATAGGATTTTTAAAGTCCTTAGTATTTCTTGTAATAAAACCCAACATTTCATACGCCTTATTTATGATTTTTTTATGATTTATTTTGAAAGACAGATCAGATTCAAAACAAATACCTAAATCTGTAATAGAAAAACATCTTTCAAGAGGATGGTTATCAATAAGATAATTATGAAAAACCAAACTTATACTACGTAAAAAAGTTATAATTTTACATTTATCATAGTTTAAGGATAGATAGTTTCTTTTACTCCATAACACAAGTTTATTTAAATTAGATTGCAACAAATTTTGGTCAACAACATTATTGATTTTACAGTAAATTTTACCATCATCAGAAAACATAAAAATGTTCACTGAACTATCTAAAATAAGAGGAAGATCATTAAATAATTATTCAATAGTATTGATAATTTCAATACTATTGAAGTGATATAATTGTTTTAGCTTAATAAACGAAATTATAAAAAGAAAACACATGGGTAGTATTTCACAATTAAACAGTTTTATTCTTAGAAACTATTATGAAGAATATTGTACGCATATTTTAGTAATATAATGTTAATACTTAATTATTAATAATTATAATCGTAGCAAGTGCCTACTATTATCTACGATGGTATACTGTCATATACTGCGATAGGATTATTAACCATTCTAAAAAAACTTACTTCGCGGCACACAATTTTTTAATCATACCGACGTTAGTTATTAACCCGAGGGGCTGAAACTAATTTGGCCACGTGTGAATTAGTTATGTAAACTGTATAATTTTGGTTAATGGATGCGATCTATGCGGCGCAAAATAGCTCGTTTATAATATAGTAGACACCGATGAACTCGAAACGCGGTTAGGACGCCAAATATTATTATTATAGTGTACACACGGTGACTTTGCCTTCATCCACTGCCACTCATCCCTTCGCGTATAATGCGCAGACTTGATTGATGAGAACAATCACATAAAATTACACAACTAAGAGTTATGTCGGATTAAGTTATCGCGTGAATCCGCCGACGACCGTATCGGCGGACAGACGATATTCGACCGACCGAAATTTCATTGTACGATCTCCGCAAATGTTTTTTTTTTAGTTCCACGTCGATTTTTATCCCCGACTCGCTGTCGTATATAATACACCCGGATTTATCGTTTGTCACACCTATTGTTACTCGGCAAATTCAATTCACGTTTCACCATTCATTTTGGCTCGTGTTTTTCTTCCGAACACATTTCGTATTTTTTGGTGAGGGGGGGGGGGTGGTGGTAGGTATGTAGGTGCATTCAAATTTCATAGCGATTTATAATTTTGAAATATTATGTGTAAGCCGCACAAAACATTTTGACAGCAAAATAACAATTTTCGTAGTCAATATAGCTGAACCCGTCGTCGAACGTTTTCGTGATTATCCGATTTAAAGTGTCAATTGCGTGTGAACGAATTGTTACAATGTTTTGTGTCGAAACGGAAAGATATTTAACACACTCCGTAAAAATATTTCGGTATAATATTTACGGTACCTATGTATTTATGTACTAACTTGCACCATCACAATATTATTAAAAATTAACAATATTATAATATAGGTTAGAAAAAAAATCCACCACCGTATAGTACCGCAAAAACATATTATGTACTTGTATAAATATGTTTTAAGAGTATTACCACTGCTTTGTTTTTATACCACCAATTGGAGTAAATGGCGCCTACCAGTAACAGTTTGTAAAACGCAATGGCCAGGAAGAAAAACGATCTGTCGGATGCACGTGACACGCCTAAAACCTTATCTCGAATGTTAAGAGAGATGAATTGATGGAGTCGAATTTTTGCACGTTTAGAGATGCAGACAATAATGCATGCAAAGATTGCAAGTTGGAAACATTGCATACGTTCCGAATTGAGCACGTACGTAACACCCTAAACGATAAAAATAAAAAGACAAATATATCGAAATTGCGGCGATTGTAAGTGATCGGATTTTCGGTTTGCTGTTTGATTTATTAAATTACTGAAGGACTCGACGATAAGACGCACTCGACAGATATTTGACAGATTACGTGCATTATACAGGTACCTACGTGTTAAATCTATAATATAATACAATATTTAAATATGAAACAAGAAATCGATTAAAAAAAACCGGACAAAGAGGATGTTTTCAATAATTGAGAATTGAGAATAAACCACATTTACTCCTATTTGCGGCCATGGCGTGTAAATGTAGTAATACAATTGGACGATTATATTTCATAGGAAAATATCCAAAATTAAATAAATTACGAATATCGGAATTTATTTATACTACCATAAACATAAAACACTGTAATTATTCGATTTCGATGGCAGATGTCTGAACAGATAAGCATTTAAAAAGAAACTAGTAATATGCCCTTTGGATACACTCATTAAATTAAATATATTATACTATATTAAATTGAAAGAAAAAGAATCACTGCATTTCTCATATTGAGTACATTTGCAAAAGAGAGCAATTTTTTTTTTTAAGTAGGTAGATACAACTATTGTAAAGTCCTGAGTACATTAATTTTACGTACTTATCAAGCAAGTGAGAAATCATATTATGAAATGAAAAAAAATTTATTATTTTTTAGTAAACTAAAAGTCTACAACTGATGGGGCAGGAATAATTAAATTATAATATTATAACAATAATTATGAATACAATTGTATTGTATACAATTCATAATATTTATGTATGTGCGTTTAAGCATTAATATACATTTAAAACTTGAAATTTTCACTTGGAAAAATAGTCAAACTGTACAGGATAGATAATTGTTATTATAAACGACAAACGATTGATTAATAAACACTAGAATTCGTTTTTAATTCATATTTTATAATATAGGGATAATGCGACCATTTTTGGATTGTGACTTCTCGAGGATTTCGTAGGGATTTTGATTTCAATACACAATATATTATTATATTACAGTTAAGAAACCAATAGCAGAAAGTTTATGAAAATCATTGGAGTGAGACGAAACTGCAACTGCGGTGTTTTAATTTCTACGGACATAGTGCAGTATATGTAATGCATTTTCAGCGATTCACAATTATAGTCGATATATATATAGCTGCACTTTCGACCGATTGCATTATTATTTATTATGGATCTTTTTTGGTGCTATATACACTGATGTATAACCAAATAAACAGTAAATATTGTTTTTGATCTCCGACCGTGGTTACGATGATATTATAACGATCATAGTCCGTCCATAACACATATTACACGCATAATATTATTATTTTCCATTAAAGTTTTCGACAAATTTCATGATGTTCTGTTATAATATCGTTATGTTTATTTGAATATTATAGGTAAGAAAAAATAAATATCAGTAAGGTTTATTAAAATAAGTAGAACGAGGTGAAACTGCAACTGCGGTATTTTCAATTTCTACTGTCATGTATGAAATGCATTTTCAGCGATACCTGCACTTTCAACCGACTGCATTATACTATGAATCGTTTTAACTCCGATATACGACCCATATATTATGCAGTTGATTTTATTTTTATCTCCGGCTGCTGGCTGTTAACATATTATAGCGATCGTAATCTCTCCAGAATACAGCCGAGTTTTAATGACTAGAATTTTTTTCTTGCCCCTTGAAATGTTTTATGTTAGTTTGAGGTATATAACTCGAAAAATACAGAAGTCGGATTTATTTTTATTCGCCTTGAGATTCGAGTTACCGAGACTCGACTGTGCCTATATCGTTATATTTATTAGGAAAATGGTCAAAAAGCCTCAACTGTTCAATTTACGTCGCGTGCACTCATTACCGCGTTTCTTCAAACAGAAAATCAAACACGGATAGAACTCCGACGATTTGTCATTTCTCGCCTCAGTGATATTATAATATACACAATGTACATATTATTATTATGCATAAAGCCTCTAACGGCTCGTCAAACTTCAAGTATCCGTTTTATTTATTATTATTCTTCCTTTTTGATTATAATATTACACAATAACAAGTCTTCCCTCCTCCCCTCGCCACACCGCCATGAACGACAATCCATCGAATCGAATTTTTTCGCATGTCATCGCCAATTTATTATAATATTATTGTATATCGTCTCGACCGTTCGATAATTACTTTTTCAACTCAACTCCACAGTTACCTATAATATGATACATGACGCGGTTGTTCGGTCAGATAATTTTTCTCTTAAAGTCACAAGTATATAATAGTCTCTAACTATAAAGCAGAGACCCGTGTGGCGCTGCCTAAGTCGATTTTTTTGTACTTTATAGGGAACCTCTCCCGGGTCTTTGCTTTAAAGTTTGAAAAATATAGAAAATATTATCAAAAAAAAAAGGTATATTTACGAAGAACTTTGTATTTATATTTAAAGATAAAAATTTATATATTTTATTGATTAGTTTATTTATTAATCGATTAATATAAATAATTTAATTTATGTATGAAGATATCAATTTTTTCAGATTTTTCATCTTTACCTTTGAGGTCTTCCTGCGTCCCCGCCAGTCTTGTAAAGTATTCGAATAAATTTATTCAAATAAAAGTATTTGAATACTTTTTTGTATTCGAATGCTATTTTAAATACTTTTTTTAAGAAGTATTCGAATATGTATTCTGAATACTTTTATTTGTATTTTTTATTCATTAAAAATATACTTTTTTCCGATCCAGAAAAATAGTTTTAAATTTGTGACAAGACATAATATTATAAATCATGAACATTAATTTTATTTTTTAACGAAATATAATATTGGCCCATGATATGATTATTTTTATAAACACCAATGTGTTGTATCCCGTATGGCTCGTATCGGCCAAATCATATGTGGTCAAAATGTATAAATTACTTATGATTACGTTATATGTTTAATTATTAATTAATAAATGTTAAATACCAATCATTCAAAAACTGTCAAAAACCAGTTGTGAAAAAAATTATTCTGATAGTATTCGAATATGTATTCTGAATATATTTTTTAGGAACTATTCGAATACGTATTCTGAATACTTTAATTCTCATTTATTCGAATATGTATTCCGAATACAAAATAAAAGTATTCTTTACAAGACTGGTCCCCGCTCGGACCTTATTTGCGTTCCCCGCTAAATGTACAGGCCACACGCGGCCGTACTTTGTTCCCGGTGGGCCCGCCGCGACGGAGATAACATGCAAACCGAGGGCCGCCGTCGCGAGTGTTTATCGATAATTTTTTTAGAAAAGTCAATTCTTACCACTTAACGTCGCGCAGGTATTACTATATACAGGCACTAAATACATGCGTCAAAAAGTTCGATTTTTTTATTGATATATTGACATGTCTTTTATTCAATAAACTGCATTATTATTATATTATATTTGACTACCTTTTGTCCTTTTGGCTTTTGCCTACTCGGTCACGCCACGGCTGTATAACCTTATATTAGTATTTATACATTTGATTTGGCATAAATATGCACGATATAGCCACTGTATCGGTCTGTAGGCAGGTACATGTATATATTATATAATAAAATATCCTAGCTCGGGTCAAGTCGACTATACTATAGGTATGTTTAATCGCGTTCGGAATTTTCCGGGACGGCGCAACGGTTATAAAAATCATAGTTTTGACTTCAGTTCTCAACTTGGTAGGTAGGTAAAGTCATAGTTTCGACGCCGTCTGCCGGGATTTTTGTTAATTTGCGGCGGCCGTGTGTAGCCTAATTTTTTTTTTGTTATTTACCTTTCGCTATCACTTCCGCTTTACCATATTTAACGAACATTTTCCGATTTTTTTCAAAATTCCAGTTTTACCGCCTTTACGGACTTTGTACGATCCCGTTCGGATTTTATTTGCGTTCCAGGCTAAATTTATAGGCCGCGCGCGGCCGTATTTCGTTCCCAATGGACCAGCCGCGGATAACTGAGGTGACTGTCCTGCTAGACACCCAAAAAAACACGAAGGCTATAATATGATTGGCATGGACGCCCGAAATGTTTTGAATTTTTTTTCCCGTAATTCCTTACTAAATTTTGCGTTTTCGGTGACAGTAATGAACGTTGTCCGCGATCCGTCGCAGTCGGATTGCATACCTGATGACATAACCCGGCCGTCGCACATTGTCCACTATCAGACGAAGTCGGATAGCCTACCCCTATTACTACGGCGAACATCATTCTAGGTGACTGACCTGCTAGACACCCAACAAAATACGGTGGCTATATGATTTGCATGGATGCCCGAAAATTTTTTTGACGTCACGTTTTCGGCGGTAGTAAAGAACGTTGCCGGCGAACGTTGTTGCTTACCCGGGCTACCACGTCCAACCACGGTGGTCCTAACCTTATCACCAGACCTCCTTATCACACAAAAACCGGCTCGAGACCGACGACCAGACCCAAAGACCACTGCAGCTTCCGACATCGGTTAACACTCCTCGCCAACTCGGGTGGTTGGGGGGTGTTCCCCAGCGATGCTCATAGGTTTATAAAATATAGTATTTAAATATGAAGAGTAAATATCTCATGGAATTATTGAACTATTCCAAGTTCTAACTGCAGATAATAGATAAACGATGACAGGTAGGTAAAAATAAATTTCAATATAGCTCTCTCAATGGGCTCTGACTAAATACAATTTCCTATCAGAAATCACTCTTGTCCTTTAGAATTGAAGATTGAATCATTTTTTTTTACTATAAAACTTGTACACATACATTAATAATAATACATTAATATAATATTATAACTACGCTTATATTATATCATTAATAATGGTCTTGGAAAAATAAACGGGCCCGAAATCCTAACGATTTTTGATTAGAACAAACGACTTTGCAACGACCATATACTCGCGTTGTTGTGTAACCGTTGTCTGGGAAATGTTTGAATTTTTCGAGTAAACTGATTTTGAATTAAACTTCGAGTTCACTTGCAATTAAACGTCTGACCCGTAAACATCGAAAAGCAAAATGGCCACCACCAGTCAAGAAATCGCCATGATTAATGTGGTTGAACGAGTTAATACGTGGGTGATGCCAGAAGACGAAGAACCACCAGTTCTGGAGATTAAAGATATTGAAGCTAAACTTAATTACAACGATGAAGAAGACGCTATACTAGGTGATATCACATGACTTTTTGGTGAACATGAAAATTCCTTATGCTGCACGAGCGAGGAAGGCAGCCAAGATGCTGTAGCTGTAGTACCGGTACACTCAGAGTTGCTTGGACCAGCTGAGCAGGGCCACGTACTACGGCAGGCTGGAGAAAAAGTGCAGACTCAAGAAGAAAAGGCAGACACGATTCCGTCTGGGGGACTAGAAGAAGAGAGGAACTCATCTATACAGGAATGGACGAACGCACCGGAGACAACCACGGCAGGTAGCAACACTTCACATGGTAGGACAAGGCGATTCTTCGCCGCCACGTGAAAGGGCGCAAAGCGCCTGCTGTTGTGTGGTTGTTGCCGTAGAACGTGAAACCGGCAGTATAGTACTCCCTTCCCCTCCAGACGAAGACACTATGACAAGACGGCGGCGACGGGGGTGTGGTACGTGAAAGAGCACTTTACGGTGCCCGGCGGTAAGTCACCCTATACGTTTTCCGGTCACCCGCAGAAAGACGAGATCGCAGTTGCCAGCGTCGCGCGCTCTCGGTCTCCGACACACGAGACCATCAAGACGATTCGGCGCGGACTCGGCTGCTTCGGTCACACCAAGACCGGTGGACGACAACGACGGCTGTGGCAACTAAACACTGAACAAGCCCCTGTGAGGGCTCATGCAAAATAATGACTACCTAGGTACTAGCAATGTTTTTTTCACGCATCAAATATATCAATAAAATATTATAATAATGATAGGTATTTTTGGTCAGGAGAACGTATAATAATTAATAGATAATCATAGATAACTTGGGACTTAAACGTATATTATAAATGTTACTGTACGCAATGGCATTTTAAAAATAGTAATACTTTATACTCTTGACCCCACAATAATATATATAAAAAAACAAAGCGGGTAAGTGTATGTCGCTCTGCTGTACAGTAGATTACAACAACGGGTCATTGTATAATAGTTGTATTATGTATTAGACTTGAATTCAATAATATAATATCATTGTATAAGAAAAACGATTCTGAGCGGAGATGGTTTGTCAGTCTGGATATTTTATATTTTGTTATTATTTATTTTATCATGTAAGTGTTGAATTAATATTAAAATATTATAATTTTTTATTCGTTTCTATGGTAATAAACAAAGCGTTAGAAATTAAAATCCCATTTTTAGCGTTTTTTTCATAATTATCCGGTGGTTTTTCCCGTGGCATTAAATAACTATTGAGAAAATCGAAAAATGACCTCTTTAAAGTACCATCTTGATCCAATTTGCTAAAAGATAAGGTACTATATGTTGAAATCGAAACACCCCATCTGGAAGAAATTTTGTATACAGGATATAAAAATAAAAAAAATAAACCCCATTGTAAAAACAATAGCTTCCTCGCTCCGCTCAGAATCTAAATGGGAAAGAAAATAAAGTAGCTGATGCTCTTTCTAAGAATCCTATTAATAAAATTGGCATAAAAAATGACAATGATAATTTAACTATTGATTTAACAGATATTAAAAACCAACAAATTAATGATCAATTTTGCTCACAAATTATACAAGCAATTAATAATAATCAAATAAATCAAATACCAATTAAAATTAAAAGAAAATCAAGACAGTTCATAATTTTAAACGATATATTACATTATAAACACTCATGGTCATAAACTACAAAACATCACCAAACAATATCACTTACCCGCTTTGTTTGATACAAAATACAAAGAACCTGCTTATAGATTTTAAAAAATATATTATTTTACAGTTAAAACAATTATTAATATTCAATTTAAAGGAACTTTTATTATCTATTGGTCTATTATAAATATTTGTAGAACAGGAAAATTATCGTAAAAATATGCATGTAGAATATTATTCTAGATCCGAATTTTATTTATTTTGACTGATGCTAATTTAGATTATAAAATATTGATGAGGAAAACGATAATTTAGCATTATATATTATATTATAACATAAATACAAGGCAGTAAGTGATCAATATTACATTACTTGTACCACTCCCATTTAATATTCTAGTCCGGTTGAACAGAGGTTCTGCTGCAAGGTCCAGGCCTGGGTTCTCGAGGGGATGTTTTGGGTGTTAAAATATACAACCCCCCTTCCCCCAGTGGCCATATTATAATCCAAAAATGTATTATACAAGCCCCCCCCCCCAAGTTGCATTCATGTACTAAATTAAAATACCCCCTATAAAAAATGTAATCTTTAGAGATAAAAATAACACTTAGATACCCCGATGTTAATAATATTCGATGATGTACCTAAAAAACCAGTGCGTGTCACAGATCGCTCAAAAATTAAATAATGTCGCAGGGTAATAATTAATTTATCGCTACGCTGTTATAAACTATATTATAATTAAAAATTTACTGATTTTCTTTCGGGTGGAAAATGTATTTTTAACTAAACATTGTAATCAACTTACACCAATTATATTGTTCATAAATACGTGTAAAAATGTATTTTTCAAATGAGTTCATTATGAAGGCGGCGGGGTGTTGTCTTCGTCTTACTGCATATTGCATAATATAGCATCATTTTACGTTCAGAAGAATCAATTTTACTCTGTTATTTTAAATATTAAAATACATTTCCTAAAAAAAAAATTGAATAGTATTTTTTACGCACCATGTACCTATATAATATACCTACAATATGTTGAATTGATATAGAAATATAAATTATAAAAATTTAAATGGATGTTGCGCTAACGGGAAAAAAGCAAAAATATGATCAATAAAAAAAAAATGTGGTTCCTCAATATGGTAGTTTTAAATTTGAATTATTACCATTTTTTTTCACTAAAATTAAATATTTCGCGAATGTTTTATGACATTCTTTCAGTAAATAAATTTTTCAAAATTCTAAACTCTAAATAATATATTCTTCAGTTTTTTTTTACGATGAACCGATATTTACTTTGCGATGCCTTTGTATATTAACAACAAAAACAGTACTACAATTTTATTATAGTTAATGGGCTGCAACACGATTCCGCAAAATTACGGAATTGTGTAGATTTTAAAGAACTTTTGTATACAGTATATGCATCATATACATATATTTTACTATATTTATACATGATTTCGCAAATCTAATTTAGATATATATACGATTTCACATGGTTTTAAACGCTTCAACGCTGCCATACAAAAAAAAAAAGAAACAAAACATACATTTATTATAATGATGTACAATTCAAGATCGTGTGCAAAGGTGTTCTAGGGGCCTCAAAATAGAAAAATCATAAAAATACAATACACCTCAATGTATAATAATTGATAATGAATGACTTCAAATATACTTTATCTATTTCCAAATATTATATTTAATTAGCTATCTTAATATACCTATATAATTCTTCTGTACAACTGTATTTTAACTCCTCATAAACGGTTGGATCGATTTTGATAAAATTGTTTGTGTGTGTTTGAGTGCGTCCCTAGGATGGTTTAGAATTTTAGATTCACAATTGGACCATTTAGGTCTCTAGAGATGCTCAAGTTCAAACAAGATTTTTAAAATGGAAATCGATATTTTTTTTTTTTTATAAATAATTGCTATTGGCTACAGCTTAAAAATTATAATAGTAATAGGGAAAATAAGTATTTTTAATTTTTTTTTTTTATATAATTAGGTAATTGTTTTGTATTTAAAATAAATATATTTATAAAAAATTGTATATGCCATAGCTGTTCTTACTATAATATTATAATAGTAATAACCTATGTAACCAATGGCAACCATTTAGATAAACGCAAGCTGAAAAAAAATATCATGTGTGAACTACCCTTTAGCTAACGGGTGTTGAAAAAATAAGCTATAAACACCCTCCAAGTCTCAAGCATTCTTTTGATATAGCTTTTATTGAAAATGGTTCAGTAGTTTTTGAGTTTATTAACCTTCAACCAGCATCCATTTTTAGTTGTATAACTCGACTTCACCCTTGAAAAAATGGAATAATATAAAATAAGCGCTATATAGGTGTATTTTAGTTTTGGTGTACCACTACCTCAGTTCACGGGAAAATTTGAGTCTGTCTACCCCGATTTGTGATCTAATTCGGCCGAGATTGACAATTCACCCACGATCTGCCCGGGTAACAAATGACAACAAAATATACCCAGACAGCATTTTTTTGTTTAATAATATTATTATAACATTATAATAACGAATAATATTAGTATAACGTTATTATAATACTCTTATAATATTATCATTACAAAATGCTGTCTGGGTAGGTACTAATTTGTCCTATTAATATTATAATCTGTACATTTTAAATGATAGAAACAAACATTTTAAAGGTAAATGTCAAAATGTTATCTTTAATTTGCAATAAAAAAATTAAGGAAAACTTATCGAGATAACTCAACTCCCATCTCCTACCCTAACTCCAATCATCTCTCAAGTTAGACCAAGTAAGAGATATTTACAACATTTCATTAAAATCTGTTAAGCTGTTTCTGAGATTAGCGTGATCGAACATGGTGATACGAGATTTATACAATATATAAAATATATTCGACACTGATTCTCGTGACTTTTAGTGTACTTTTAAATTACAATAGGTACAATACATTTATACGAGTTATTATTATAAATTATAATCTATAAATCAAAAATAACAAAAACAAACAAATTAATGCATAATAATGGCAACGTTGCGATAAAAAATCATGCATACCTAATTATTGTGTTGGTATATTATAAAATATATGGAATTTGCGGAATCTTGTATATTGTATATTAAAGGATGTATTATAAATCTTTACTATTACGCAAATTTTCGAGATCGTTCTCTACCCACTTAAATGTAATAAAGAGTGCCTGCAGGATATCGTCCACGCAATAATAATAATAATATAGTAACCTAATATTGTAAAGATCCCATTTGAACGGGGCAATCGTATTATGATTATAATAATAGTAATAATATTCATAAGCGCTAGCTGACAGGCGTTGTCGAGCAGTGGCTTTTGACGGGAAACTCGTCGGCGGGAAAACTTTCGCACGCATTTATTATTTTGATTATTTTTATAATATCTCAACGCTTTTCACAAAAGAACGACGACTCGGATGACGTATCATGAATCGTACTGTATATAATATTAATATTAACATCACGTTATATACTCGGCATCACCGATTTTCACGGTTCATTTTATTTTTTTCGTCATGTTCGCCATGTCGATGTTTTCGTCATGTCGAAAACCAACGTTTTCCGCTAATAAAGTATAGTAAACAGCTTTATAGCGTGCGTGCGACGCCTCATTATGACGTATACAATACTTGTAGTGTTCGTATTGAGACTCGATTGTTACGTCGTCGTCGACCCTATTATATGTAATCACTACTTATACCTAAGCGTCTCTTATATTAGGTATACTATTATTATTATCATCATCAATATACGTTCAGCAGTGTGCCGATCGCTTCAGAAGTAGTATATACGTAGGTATTTCCATATATTTTTTATCTTTTTTAAATTTTAATATTCTTCCGGTAGATTTTTCAGGATTTACTTATCTTTTCCGGTAAGTACCAACTTCTTTATCGGCGCAAAGACTGTCGAAAACTATAAAATAGAAAATATATATATACAAGTTTTTTAAATTTTTATTAGCTTTCAACTTGATTTATCATGTCGGAGCACCTCCACTCCAATCCCCTTCTCTTCCCCTTCCCCCCAACCCGATAAGAGACGGCATAATACGATTATTACGATATATTATTACGGTTTTAGATATTAAAAAGCACATAATTCATACGGTCCTTTCGAAAAGAATTTCGCAATTTGTCGTTTCAGAAACTTCATTCTTCCACGGTTGTTCAACGATCAGAGTGTATCTGTCTTTTGGCTGTCAACTGCACCCTTTGTTCGATATCTAAAGCATTATTTTTCACGTGACACGGGTTTCGATAACCAAAGACCTAATAAGGTGTACCGTGTACCATGGTCCTCGGTTATATTTTTATCGGCGATTACTTATTAGTTATTACCCATTATTTATTTATTCTATTTTATCTCGCATAATGTGCGACGTGGGTTCTAAAATAATTATGCTTGAACAGAAAACGAAATATTGATGCCCGTCGCCATAAACATATTGAGTGAGAAAACATTTAAGGGGATATCATCAATAGCATTGAAAAATGCTATAAAAATTAATTTTTGTATTTCTAATTATACTATGATTTATTGAGTGGTTTGAGCGTAAAAACACCTATTAATGATATGGTACAACGGTAGTTTATCTGTGCCTGCATAAAAGTCGATTTTAGATATTTTAAATAGAAAACTCGATAATTAAAATACAAAAATAAAATATCAAAAATTGACTCAAATACAGGATAAACCAGATAACAACTTTTCAATTTGTATAATAAGTGTTCATACTATAATGTAATCCATTAAGCAATATTTACATTTGTAATTAGTATATAAAGTGTTGCGTAATTGGCATGTACGTTCCCAGACAGCATTTTGTAATGATAATATTATAAGAGTATTATAATAACGTTATACTAATATTATTCGTTATTATAATGTTATAATAATATTATTAAGCAAAAAATTGCTGTCTGGGGTTATTCTGTATAGAACTAGGTATTAAACGATAGATTTCACTAAAATATTGCGTTCTTTTAAACAAAATACTATTCAATACTTAAAATATATATTACCAATAATAATTATTAAATGTTCTAGATCCTAATCATTGTGTTTTATTAGTCCTTTGAAATACCCCGCATCATCAAACCGTTGAAATATTATAATTTATGATGTTATTAACGAACATTTATGCTCGTAAAAATGTAATATATTAAATCATTTTAAAATTATTAAGTGCTTCCGAATTGTAAAAGCAGTAAATAAACAAAATAAAGTGAATAAACAAATAAGGTATAGTCTTCTACAATCTACTTATTCAATTTTCGATCTTAAATTTGTCTGAATTTGTCAAATATAATATAGGTACCATTATGTGTAAAAAGGGAAAAAATGATTTGTGTCATCGAATTACAACAGTGTAAAAAAAACATACCAACAAAAAATTATAAATATGTGCATCTAAGCCCTGAATACGTCTCTGCAGGTTATACAGTTTACTATAACTTATACGTACTTTTTACATGCATAGATTTTATTTAATATTCTTATTTTCCAACAACATTTTAGATTGTATATTATACATCGTTATAATACCTAATATATTCGACCACAACACCACAACTACCTACATTAGCTATATATAATTTTACGAGATTATTTTTGGAAGTTTTTACCAACAGTTATATATAATTGCACTTTATATTACACACATTTATAACAATTTAAACTTACCCAAGGACTTCCATAAAATGCCTATTAGTAAAAATGTTATTTTTATAAATAAACATTCAATGATGCGCTCGGAGTAAATGTACGGAGACAAAGTTATCACGTGCTTATTTTTCGTCTCGACTATTTCAGTGCATAGGCTAATTTTAATTATTTTAAAAACGAAATAAAAATTGTGTGAATGTCGGTCAAATTGTTAGACAATATTAACTTTATTAGAATGATCCGTTTTTGTGAATTCGTATCAAAATTAATTATATTAAAACAAAACGTTTGGTAGGTAATGAATATTCCAAGTTGTTTAAATATTCCCCTTGATCTATCATTGCCGTTTTAATTTTTTATTTTTATAACACTCAAAATCCGAACAGTCTAATTTTAGTCTTTCCATACACACAACCATACACACACACACACATGCAGCTGTGGTATTAATTTATTATTTTAATGTTAATGTGGTCTGAAAATATAATGTCACGAGAAATATAACAATATTATACTATTAGGTACGTTAAATGTATCCAGTTAAATTGTATACTTGTATATGTTCACATATAAACGTTAATTTTGGTAGGATTTGCTTCTTACCACTCAGATAAATCAAGATAATATTTTATATGTTATTGTGATTTTTGAGTATTATTTGCAGCTGGACTTGAAACCGTTATTAAAAAGCAGTAATACCGAAAAATAATTGTTTTGAAGTAATTTATTTCTCCTAACGTCATGCTAGAACTAAAACAAATATTTCTTAGCTATTTATTTAATATCCAAACATCTGCAGTTGGATTAGATACTGTAATAATAATTACCAAATCGTTTTGATTTAATAATAATAAAAATATACTAATTTCGTATTTACAAGTCGTTTATATACAGCACGTTTTCGAGTGGGTAGTGGTTCAGTAGACTTAAGTAAACGTATAGTGTATAATATAATTATGCATCGAATAATATACCTACCATGGGTTGAAAGCTTTTCAAAATGTAGACATTGACATTTTCACGATATCTTCGAGGAAATATCGCATTGAAATAATCTTCCCTGTCTCTCCAAATTATAATGTGTAGTTATTATTAAAAACTTTACATTATTAATGAATGTAAGTATTCAATATTCTCCGAAGCAGTCGTTATATTTTATAAATCGACTGCGGTGGATTGTATACGAGAACGCTGTAGGCTAGGGTTTGATAGTAATATTTAAGTGTTTCAATGGAAAAGTTCGTCAACAAATGGCGGTAAACCCGAACACGTGTGTTATAGTATTAAACTTTGTAAGGAATCGCGTCCGATTTCGAGTTTAATTTGAAGTGCAAACTATGTGTATATATTATATACTATATAGTACATATACACACTAGGCGAATATCTCCAAGAATGCGTACCGTTATTATATATTCCTTTAATTATAAATTTATTCAAATTTAAATTTAAATTTAAATAGGCACCTATATTTATAACAATAATTATATTAACCAGGTTCATAATATAATATTTTATAGTCTAAAATAAGTAAAAACTATCAATAATCATTACAGGTAGACAGTCAAGACAGTCACTCAGGGACCTCGAACTGAAGCGCCTCTCGTCTGATCTGTATAATCGGCCAGCGGCGTAGTTTTCCTAGAACACGTCAGCCGTAGGGACCATCGCGACGTCTTATTATTATTTGAGTAATATATAATTTTATAAGACTTTTGTAAAAAGTAGAATTTTGGTCAACCATTTTCATTTTTGAACCACTACAGTGCGTCGCGTGGTCGTGGGGCATCACTTTTCGTAGGCAGTGGCTCTCATCCCACAAGTACAGCAGCCCAGTTACTGACGTGGACCATCACATAGCCAAATACGATAAGCGACCTGCCGTGGTGTCAGTTCCACTGCAGAAGGCCGATTATTTGCAATTTCAAGTAGGAACCCTGAGACAATCCGGAGAAGTGGTTATGGTGGTTACTATTTGTACTGTTAATTATTAAGTAAACTAATTTATTTTTTTGAATATTTTAATATATTATACTTATATAGAAATTCTAACTAGTTGGTTTTGAATATTAATGTAAGTAGTAAATATTAATCTATTATCATTTTAAAACTTTGTAAAAATGGTCCGAGTATATTAAGTATATTTATACACTAAATAATGGTTTAAACTTATTATTATGACTATTTTACTTAGTACCTACCAAAAGTTTAATAACTGATACATTTTGAACTTTTATTTTTAATTTACATAAATCAGGGGTCACCCGTACCGAGCAAACTATAATAATTAAATTAAAATCGATGGTAATACAAACGTATCGTACCTTTATCGATTGATAACGTGCATAGTCTAGATTCCTTAGATGTCTGTAAAAATATATTGATGAAAGTTGAATCAGTGGGAGATTGGTATGCTGGTCGCATTGTGCCGTACCTCAGTGCCACAGAGATATATTTTCATTGTCAGTTATGACCAGGGCTTACGCTTCCAAAAAAAAAACGGTAATCGGCTATTATGGTCGGTTTTCAGTACATCATCATACCGTTGATTTCCCAGTAGTGCGTAAAGTTTTCAACCGAATATTTTACCATAGTCGAGTAAAGATAACCTATATACTCGTCAGAAAAACGCATAAAATCGACGACAGTAATTTCTGTAAGCGATGACAGTATAGATTCGTTACGACTGTGAAACATCTGTCACGGCAAAATGCGTTCGTGAAGAAAATGAAAAATGTACGTTTAATTGACACTCCACTTATAACTTATAATTCTATAATTACGTACTGTATCAGTAGGTGCGGTTATAAGATATTACTTACCAGTAATAATATATTGCTTGATTTGGACAGTGAGCATATTAATATCAGAAATGGAAATAATTACCTTAAGGACTGATTACATACCTCAGATTTACGAAGCCACGTGTGTATTAATTTTACAAAAATACCTAATTCTAGAGCTAACACTGTGTGTTAGGAATGTTAGGGTTATCTTATTCAACTTAGCTCGGTACATAAATTATCATTTTAAAGTAGATATAAAATACATGAAAAGTAAATACTATAAACAATATACGAGAATAACAAATGCGCATAAACGTAAAATCTCAAACTTTGGTTGGCTATAACTTCCAAAATAATGGTTCCCGCAATTTTTTTTTTTGCACCATCGTTCTTAACTCGTTGAAATACGTATATTTCGAGAAAAAAAATTCCAAAAATGTGCTGGGTAGCTTAAGTGAATTTGTTCCACACAAATTTATATCTCTGTTAAGAGCAGAAATGTTCGATTAAGTTGCAGAATTAGCGAAATCAGTGTCAATATTATTATCTTGTTCTTAACAGTTTGACGTCGAATTCTCGAGCTTGATAAGACTATACGAGTTACATAATTCCATTAATTAATAAATCATAAAACACAATAGGAACTTGTGTACAACATTTTGAATGATAATTTCAATACAGCGAAGGATAAAGAATATCACAATAAAATAATATAATAAATATTATAATAGACATACAAAAATAATATAGAAAAAAAATATAACTATAGAATTAGAAATATCTGAGTAAAATAAATTAAAATGAGTATTCACATAATATATCTATTATTTACAATAGCGTCAGTAGGTACAGTATAGGAATAAGATTTAGGGATGACAAGCAACTTGTACTAACGCTAAGCACTAACCTTATGTTTCACGCCAGTCCAACTTCTTCGGGCTTGAGATGTCCATTTGAAAAAGGCTTAACCACAACATGACGTGTTAGATGCCGCAATCGATAAGTTTGCTATAGATGAAAAGGTCATTTGGGCGGAATCAGTATACTACGCGGAATCGGAAAACTTTGAAGAGCCACGTTCATTTCTCCAGCCCAACAACGAATATAATAATAATAATCATAATTTACTAACTTGTTTTTTAACGAAAGACAATCATCGTTATTATAACAACGGACAGAGACAAAACTCGTGTACGGCCATAGAGCAGAACGTGCACGTATGTTTACCTATACACGCAACGGTTTTCACTGACGTGTCAGCTGTTTTACGGTACCTCCACCAACGTTGATTCTCGATCAGCGGAATGATAGCGTTCGCGTCATATAGTTGCCAAGCGGTAGACGGGTATGAACGGTACCACTGTACCAGCTTTCGCGGACATTTGTCGTTAGGAGGAGAACGCCAAACCCACGTGTACGTATCAAATTTGCATTAATGATAAACAATTTTCTTTTGTTAGAACTAAAAGCTAGAAATAAAAAAAAACCCACGAAATTCACTACATAATATTCATACTTCAAAATGTGATAGGTAGTCATATTATCATATCATCGTCGTAAGTGTCACGAATGGCCTATAAGAGGATTTCATGTTTGTAGTTTAGCTAACAATCGCACTTTGTATAAGCATTTTAATGATCGTAACACTTTTTATAACCTCTGATAATAAACACGAAAATTTAAAAATATATATTTGCTTTACATTTTATTAGAAAAAGGGTGATACTAAATTGCGAAAAAAATTACATAAAATATTTTATGTGTTTGAAATTATATTCTTTAATCTTCATAATATAGGTATTAACTTCACCACAATACCACAGATCATAAAATAATACGAATATTGATCGTACCGACGATGGATATTATACTAGGTAATATTATATTTTTTTGAGAAAATTAATTTTGTCAAAAGAAGCCACGCGTAACTGGTCGAAATGATATTGACTGTGTTAACTTCGTCCCGATAAAGTCAGACAATTATAAAGATATAAAGTGTAATATTTGCGAATGAGCTATGGCAGCCGATGACGTCATTTTCGACATTATCCCACGCAGTTACACGAGTAATATAATTATTGTTATTATTATCATTATTAAACACACACTGCACCGCCTAAAAGATGTGAACCGACGAGTTTATATTATTTCCCCCTTTTCTATTATACTGTAATGACGATCTACGAGCGTGTGGAGCAAATCGCAGAGAAAAATTTATCTCCACGCGCACGCGCACCTGTAAGTTGGTGGTCATAAAACATATTATTTTAATCCAGTATCTCATTGTTGACATATTGTTATGCTTCCATCTACATGTGGTACTCGCGAGTTCATCCGCGAGTTCATCCAACGTTCATTCGTCACTATACATCTGAATTAATTCCCGTTGTATTTATTTTTCGAAACACACGATAATAATCGTGTTTTTTATTTTGTAAACCAGTGATAATATTTCTGAAATAGTAATGTATCGAAAAGTTCAAAATAAATGTGACACATATAATAATAATAAATAAATGGACGAGTTAATTTATGGTATTGATTTCAAATAGATACATATCATACGTTTCCATAGTAATTCTTGGTTAAGATCTAATACAGATAATAAAAAAAAAAAACTGTTAAAAAAACTATAAAAATCTTGTTTCTATATGCAGCTATAGTGTTTGAAATATATTATATTCTTCTTCACTGTATCACGGGATTATTATTTCAGTATTGTTACATCGAACAATACGAATATTTTATTATCTTCTAAAAGTTATAACGCAGTTTCCTTATATAATATATTAACGTAGGTACCTATATGATCATGTCGAATATCGAAGTTCAGATGTCTTCCAAAGTCGAGATCTGGTCACCGTCAATGCACTTTGTTTTCACCAAGCTACGGAATAGTTCGACCGCAATCGAGGTGGAAAGTCGTGATTTCGTGAGATCGGGTTACCGTCCACCGCCTCAAAGGACCAGGTTTCTGTCAAACCGCCAAGTGTTCAACCAACCGAAATCGTCGTGGCAAAGAACGACAATCCGATGTCTTGATGTTATATTTCTTTGGTGAACATGGCAGTGATGACTTCAGAAGTTGATATCGAAACATCTCGTCACGGATTTGGAAGACCGTTTTGGACGTGTGGAATCTTGCGGCTCCTCCGCGGAGACGTTGCAGTTCAAAGTCAAACATTGCAATGCAGTTTGGTGTAGTCGAAATCAAGTCCGTCCCGATGCAAAGTTCGGTATAAACTGATTACAGAATCTGGTAACCACCCCGTGGCAGTTATATAGAATGGACCAGCAGGTAACAATGGTTAAACCTAAACGCTGCTCGTTGTGGAAACGGGCGAAGAGATTCGTCCGGGGCATGTTATGTTGAGTTTGACGTGGTCTGTAATATAATTATATTATAGAGTTTATAATGTTCTAACGTGAGTTGAAATCATACCTAGATAATAAGATGGCTACAATAGGTACTGAAAATCAGAAAATCCTATATAGATTTACACAAATAAACGTGCTTGTTTGTGAACCTCTTCGTCCGTTTCCACAACGTTTAGGTTTAACCATGGTTACCCACTTACCCGTGGGTCATCCGTGGCGTCACTCCCACGAAGGGTTACCCTTACCATATCCTGCAAACGAGCCTGCTGTCACTGGCAGAGTTTTCCTTAGGATGTAGTCAGACTAGGTCGAAACTGACATCTGGATGGACTCGATCTCGGCCACACCAAACTGCACTGCTATGTTTGGCACTGAACTGCAATGTCTCCGCGACGGACGCACGAGCTCGATGATTGAGTGCGCAAACCTATAACGCTGCTCGTTGTGGAAAAGGATGAAGAGATTCGTCCGGGACTTGGTTTTTGCACTTTAAATAGTCAGTATAATATGATATAAAAACATTAAAATAATTCAGAATAAAAGCCTATTATTAATTAATAAAAAAATATATATATATGATATAGAGTTATTAATATGTTCAAAAGTGAGTTGAAATTCATGTACACAAATAAACGTTTTTATTATGTTATTAATAATTAATTTTCATTCCACATACATATATTGGGTATTGTTAGGTATTGGTAAATGTGTCAACATATCAGTGTAAAATTAATTTATATGGCTTGTGAAAATCGTTACTACCTATATTGTACAGGTATACTTTTAGTTTATTTGTAACCGGTATAAAAGTCTCAAGAGGAACATAGCTTGTATTGCATTTTTAAGATTTTTGACCAAGGAACTAAAAACGTTATTGGTATAATGTTGTACATAAAATAAAAAAACTAAAAACACTGCAATACCATGCAAAATACGATGTATAATAAAGCTCACCGTATACATTTTGATTTCATACGTCGTCGTAATTATTACTCGCAGTTTAAAAATCTAAATCGCTTAAACATTTTATATTTGTCTCTAATTTGTTCCTTCTATTTTAGAATATGGTTTAATTATTTAGAATCCTTGTAAATCTAACTCAGTGGAACTTGGTCAGCTTGTATTATTGATTATATTTATTAATTATATACATTCTATAATACTATAGACATAAATTCAACAAATAGTGTCTACGCGTTTTATTTTATTTTTTTTAAATATATTAATACAAACGCGAGTGAATATAAACACAGATATAATATTATTTATTCTGAAAATAGTTACGGCACCTACGTCTGGTATTTTAGTAAGGAAATTCGGGCATGTGATTTTCGATTTGCAAATACGTTGCAATACGTAAACTTGTTTGGAACTTGGACGTAAAAATAGTAGGTCAACTAACGAAGTACATCAGCTAGATAGATATTGTAATGACAATAAAATAGTATTCTTTTAATGATTTTATTATACAATTATTATAACCTGTATGTATAAAATAATTTGAAACGATGGCCGTACTCGGGATCGATCTTATAGCGAGTCTCACACAGTTCTAATCCAGTGACACCTTTTGAGATTTTTTAATAGGGTTTCAAAATTTAAGCAGGCCAAATTTATGATAAATAAACAAACAAACCGGTTTCCTTCGTCTCCGACATCAAGTTAGATTCTTATATGTAAAGATTATAATTTAAATATTTTTTAAACATTATTAGGTAACAAATAATCTAAATAATAAATATAACACATATAATGATGTTATGAGTGTTACTCTTATAAGTTATGACTTTCTGCTGTTATTTTATTAAGTTTAAATTGTTTTATATAGATATAATATTATATTGTATTTGTTTAATCTAAATAGTTTTAATACATGGACAAAATCTACACATTATAATGTATTTAAATAATCTCACTTAAAGAGTCGCCTAGAAAAATGCAAACACGAATTTATTTATGTGCCATTACAAAATTCGTTGTATCTGCGTGCTTCTGATTATATTTTGAGACGAAAAAAAATGTTGATATTTAGCTTCAACAGCTGTGGAATGATTTCACTTTTTTGAAACTTTTTATATACAAAGACCAACGATATACATTAAAATAAATTATCTTTTGAATATCTCCACAAACGTCGATCAATTTAATAATGGCAATATCTTACTAAGTATTAACATAGAGTCATAGAGACATAATTCCAGAAAATTATTATAAGGGCCGTGAAAATAAGATCATTTTAAAATTATGAATTAAGTATTTAAAAAGTAAATCGCACACATTTCCGATGCTATCTAGGAAGACATATGAAACAAATTATGGTTGAATATAACAATTTTTCGCTGTTCAGAAGATTTAAAGACATTTTCCAAACTGTATTGTTGTGCATATATTATAAAGTACTATAATTACTACATACAATACCTACTTGATTATTTAGTTTTATTGTATTTTATGTTTCCAAACATGATATTATTTTATATATTTGAATAACAAACATATTACTTAAAATTGTATATTGTAAAATGGATTTTACTATAAATATATCTCTATGTTTTAGTAATGTGCTCTGTGCACACTGATAATTATTACTTATTACGACGTATACCATTTTAAACAAATACAAATTGGTACTATAATAATAATACTATTTACCGAATTATTTTTTTCGTAATCGAAACCATGATAAATAATTGATTTGACAGTGGCAGTAAAATATTATAGGTAGGAACTGAATTTCAAAAATTAAATTTTAATATTAAAACACGGTACATCATTAGGTATATCAACTTGATATATAATCCAGATTTCAATTACATTCATCTTGTCCAAATTAAATTTAAAATAAATAACATTAAATCTTATTATTGAAATAACGTACAAGGCTCTAAAATATTAAATGTTTGTAATTATTGTTAGTAATTCGTATTGTTTAATATTAAAACAAATAAAAGAATGTTTTTTTGCTAACGAATTAGATTCAATTATCCACTGAATGAAGTTTCCAGATAATAAAAAAAACGTATCTCCAATGTTACTAAATTCCTACTTTTTTTTGTAGATGATTTAAACCTATAGTTTACAGAACGCTTGTTAAGAAGTGTATTGACAAAATAAATTACTATTTAAAAAAAAAAAAAATACCATGTGGCTCATTTACAGTGGAACTTTGTCGCTTCCTGTGAACGATTGGACGTCATCCGCTCGGATGACTGTTTAAATCGAAAATAACAAGTGATTTTAAATGAAAAATTCGAGTAGCTTAGATTAAAGAATTATATTTATTTAAGAATTATTCAACTGTTTCAATATTCAAAATATTTTTAGAAATTTACCTAATAAGATTTATAATTTATTATATATAATAAATTATGATATATATTTACACCTACACTATATAAATTATAAATGATTGTTCATGATATACCTACTATAGGTACGACCCAATTAATTTTTTTCTAGTTTTAACAACTGGGTTTTTGATCAGATATATCTTGAAGAACAATACCAAAAACTATGAATAAGTATTGATTAAAATACAAGAAAAATCGCTCATACTATAATATACCAATCGACGGTATTACATTGTTAGTATTAATTTAATATAAATATCAATAATAATCACAAAAATTGTTCAAATATGATTGTATAATAAAAAAAAACTTACATCTACGCTGGTTATAAATAAACTTCTTTATACACTCAGTAAATAAGAAAATAGATAAATTATATACTAGAATATTATAATATCTATAATCAATAACATACATTATGTATACTATAAATTTTTCATTGCACACACAGTTAAAAAAATATGTGGAAATTAGTTGTATTGAGTTCATATTATACAATACAATATAATATATTATAATTCTTTATTTAACATGATAAAAGAGGAAAAGAATAATCCTAAAAGCGTACTTACTTGTATATTTTGAATTTCATAAAATATATTCCAGATGAATTTATTTTTTCCATTATCCACCTACTTCAACCGTTATTTATTTTTATTTTTATTTTTATTTTTATTTCATTTGGTTTTAAAATTGGGTATATCCAAACGACGATGGTCCGTCGACAAACTCGGCTTTAAATTTATGGCTTGTTTTTTTGTTTTTTTTTTTTTTTATTAGCTTTCTTATAAGATTTACATATTTAACACCGTACAAAAAAAAGGTTTTCACAAATCGAACAGTCCAAACTACAAATGCAGTTTACCGGAAACTGGAAAGTGCCGCATCCATAATACATAATATTATATAAGGTCATAAGGATAATTTAGATAATGTTTAGCGGAAGAATAATAGGTCTACATAGTGAGAGCGATCAAAAAGCGCTAGATTGGCTACCTATACTCAATCTTACTATTCGCTTATAGTACCAAACTATTACTCATAATATTGTTATTACTATAATTGTAGCTTATTGATTTTTTTTTTTTTTAATTAATTCATATTACGTGTATTATTCCTACAGTTGTTGTTATTATTATTATTTTTTTTTTCTGTTTATTTCTGTTTATATGTGTACGCTAATACCATGCTATATGCAATACAATTTAGGTTTTGGACGATACAAATAATGTTCAGCTGCAAGATAAATACAACGATATTGGCTGAGAAAATCTTTATTTTTTCTCCCGGAATTCCATATTATGTTACACAGCTATTATATGACAGTGACAATAGTAGCAACAGAGAAGGGTAACAACGTCGACAATCATGTACGGCATCGGATTATTTTAGTGACAAAGTGTGTTGGTGACTGGTGAGGAGAGTTGGCTCAAGATGTGAAAGTTTTCGAAACGAAATTAATAAAGGGAAATATAAAATGAAACAAATTAATTGTATTTCCACCACACTGACCGAGAGGGTTTTGGCTCTAAACCACCAAAACTATAAAACGCGCAACTTATTGCTGATGCCAACTCGAAAGAAACACGCGGCGGAGGTAATGAGCATAACAAATCGTTATTTTTAAGCGTCGCGTTTGTTCTTCGGAAACATATTTTAAATACACTGCAGACGTGTCATGACAATTCAATGTCTGAGGAGGGGTAAAAAAATTTAGCAACAACATACAGTACAAAATCGACCATCTCGATTCTTAAAAGGGAACAATTATTAACAACTGTGAATTTCATATGGAAAAAAAATTCAAAACCATTTTACTGCTTATTTGACCTTTTTCCCTGGGTTAGCCACTGGTACAGAAAATATTAAAAACATTTTTAAATTTACAAAACACTGTTGCATTAGACGAATTTCCTACCTACTGTATAAATTTTGAACTATATTTTTAAGGTTATTATTTCCTAAATAAATATTGTTTGAAACTCTTTTGAAGAAATCATTTACGTTTTTTCAAAGTTATTTGCTTATTAATAAAATTTGGCTATAATTTAATAATTATCGAACTTTAGTTAATCCTCTGTGATTACATTTTTATTGCAAAACTTTATGAAACTAGTCAGGCTCTCTTTTTTTTTCTTTAAAACAAATTTGTAGTAGGTACCTACCTTTATACCTGTATTACACTACTTTTACTGGGTTATATTTTCATAATAAAATATGTATTTCAGTCAGAGCGTACTTCGGATCACGAATATTCGTTGATACCTCACAACATGGATTTTAACACGATCAAGTAAGTGATTTTATTGATTTTTGAGTTTTACATGCACTGTGAAAACCGGGCCAATTTTGGGGAGATCATGTAAGCAACTCTATAAATATGTACTTGAAACCTGTTACATAATGTCCTCTATGAATAAAAAAAAACCGGTAAACGATTGGATAAGACGTGGTTCCAGAGCAAATCTGTGACAAAAAACTATGGATATTTGTGTATCCCAAAAAACAAAAATTTTAAAATCAGTAATAATAAATTATAACCTCTCATTGCACATCCGGCATAAAAATAATGTGTATTCATAAAGTCGGGTACATGCATCTAAAATTATACTGGAGGAAAAAACTTGTATATCATTGTATAATAATACATAATATTATATATATCTAATATCTGTAAATATTGTTAAATAACTTAATATTTTGTTCTTTCATTTGGTGCGTACCTATATAATATATAAATCATTTTCTGAACCGACCAGAGAACATGCAACAACAATTTGGCTGTGGGTAAAGCAAGGATCTGTGTTGTCAATGCCAGTTACTTTCAACATTTGGCAATGCACTTTGTTAATAGTGTTGATATTGGAATCGTTTGAATTCGAACGGATGGTCTCTCATTATCATTAGACTCCTAGGAAATTGGAATATAGATCACTTGGCACATCTAGTCAGAATTTCTACGTCAATGACGTATTTTTAAATAGATTTGACTAGTAATATTGTGCTGTAACACATTCCATATTTTAATAATTGGAGAACTTGCAATTTTCAAATTAAGATCATGCCGTGTTCTGTGATTAGGATTTCCTGGAAGATTCAACAACGAATTCAAACATTTAAGGGGGAAATATGTTGCTCAACAAACACAATCTATAGAGAGATAAGTTTCTTGCTTAACCAAACATGTTGAAAATTTATTAGTTGCTTATAGCAACAAAGTTATTTTTTGGAGCCAGAATAACACGTCCTTATTGTAGCCATTAGCTAATTTTCTTTGCCCTATCCTGAAGCAGGTGGAAGTGGTGGTGATGTGTTAATGGGTACCTCGCTTTTACTATTTATTTTCCGTCTACATATGTATTGACATTCTTTTATTTTTCGTTTTTTATAATGCAATATTGCAAGAGTTTAGCGTATAATATATTATGCTATTTGAAACTTTTTGAGTTTAAAATTATTTCAAATCATGAAACTATTAACTTCCTCACAGTAATTACTATAATGTATTGTTTAATGTTATAGTAATGTTTTTTTTTATATTATTATCATAAAGACGCAAGGCCTCGAATAGTAATGTTTTATTAGTGGTACGTAAAAGCGTAATAGTAATTTATTAATAATTACAGATGACAATGTATTTATTCAAAAAATCATATTCTGATGTAACTTTTTAGTGATGGCAAAATATTTCATTAATGTGCGTGTGGAATAAAAAAAAATAGCAATAATCCACCATCACGAATTTAAACTATCAGAATTTTAATTTGGATATACAAAATGTTCAATTAAAAATGTAAAATATATGAAGAATTATGTACGTTATACTATACAAATATTAAAATAGTATTTCATGTTACATAGAGATAGGCCCAATTATAACCTACATTCTACAAGGTTTGAAGTCTGACAATATTATTTAATACATTATTCCATGTGAAGTATAATACTTTATTTTTATGCACACGTTTTAATACTATACATGCTGTAGATCTACAACATTTGCGTATCTAGGTCAAATATACTATTCTATATTATATTTTGCAAAGAATTTTTAAATAAACTTTTAGATATTCATAATAGATCAAGGAGTAAATTTAAGGTTTTATAACGATTGCAAGAAGAATTTTTTATATGGCATACCTTAGTTTTAATAAAACACTTCTGTGCATTGGGAATTGAATAAAATAATAATATAATAATAATTATATTGTATTAGGTATAGTGGTGTACCGGTGTGTAAGAATAAAAAGAAAACAGCAAAACAACGTTTCATCAAAATCTTGAACATAAAGGTAATCGCTCAAAAATCATTTTAAGAAGGTTTTTAAATTAGTTTACAAGTTATGATTATATTATAAGCTAATTAAAATCATCACAAAAATCACCAATAGATTGCAATAAAAGCCAAAATTCAAATAATAATATCAACAAGCAATAACAGATTAATGTTATGTATCACGTTATATTTCATACGATATTATAAGACTTACGATCATCAGGTACCTGATGAATTTAATGAGTTTTTTTTTTTTTATTATTTACCGAGCGTTTAAATCGTTTTGTACAAAGTAAATTTGTTCGGGTCGATCAACACAAGATTCGTAATGCAATGCTGACGTCCGACGCAATACCTATGCATATAAATCATGTTATCCAATATTGTTATACTATGTACTATTACAATAATTGTATTATAACGTTTTCCGTTTTATTAGACTATTGGAAGTTTATTATACGAACGGGTATCATATACTAACAATATTTGTTTTCGAACAGATCGATTTATTTGCGAATTGGATCACATCCGATACTCAGCAGGGCCAGCTGTTATAAATCATAATAGTTTATTCGGTCGGCTTATCGGTGGAAGATTTTCACGATTAATTTCTTTCGTCGCACCGTCAACCACGACCACCGTCGAAATTACAGTTCGAATAATTAGGCATACTGCTAAAATAAATTATCGTCGTGTGTCAACCTTGAATCTTTATTTCATACTTCTTTTCATCCGACGTTTTGATAGTATAATATTATAATATGGCTGCAATAATCTATCAACATTCATGACTGCGGTCAACACCATAATATTATGCGGTTTTGCACACGTCGATTGCGATGGCTGGATTGCACCTACCCCCCCATGGAAATTGGCCCAATATGTATTTTTTTTGTGTTTTTTTATATACTGTATCTGAAAAAAAGAAAAAAATCGTCAAATTATCATTAAAATATATTAAAATGAATATTATTCTTGAACCAAATCGAAAAGTTGATTATTTGTAGTTTATGCCCATTCGTAATCGTCCTTGACCCTGTCACTCTTTGACTGTAGAGCTTCACACACATAATATTCATATTCATATTCATCCGGTTGTGACTAATTCGAGCACGAATAAAAAATGTATATTCTAATTTCTAACTTAAGTCAATGTCATCGTTTTTTTTTTGATCGAACGGCGGCTTTTTTCCCAATCGTATAATAATATTATGCCAACCTATGCTTAAGGTATAATAATAGCCCACGCTGTGGGTCTCTTCGACGGTGTCACTCGTCGCGATGTCTTTGTCGATCGGTTTTTTGCTACTCTGGTCGCCGCGATGCCACTCACATGTTATACTGTAGTAGTTTAAAATGCCAATCAACGCGTTTCACTATTTTTTTTTGTACAGCTGAAGATGACAATAACAAACCCAATTCGATTTATCAAGATTATCAATATGCGAATTCGGTGTACGGTGAAACTATATAATATTCACCTAAGCATGGTTGAGAGATATTTTGATACAATCCACTAGATAGTATATTGTAGGTGTAGTGTTACGATATAGTATATTTTGCACTGAAACACGCATAAATGGGACAGCGAAACATGTTCGGTGGGTTTCGAATATCTTTTTGATCCGGCGAAAAGCACTGCAGTGGCTATGATCGAATCAATTAATTAAACATAAGTATATTATGAGGGGCAAAGAGAAAAAAAATACATTCAAATAGTTAAAAGTTAATATAGGTTATTCGGTTTTTGTCTCATTCGTGTTAAATAATATAATTAAAAGAAAAATAAACGTGGCTATTTAAATTTAAATGAGGTATTTTTATTTTGTCTGATTTTTCCTAGTGGATGACGTTTGACTTTCGGATCACAAAATCGTCGAAGGTATATAAAAAAAACTGATCAATAACACAAAAATGTATTTAATCAACTTGGTTTTAAATTCCAAAGTGCAATTTTTTTTTTAAATACCACTTTATTTTCTGAATGGAATAATTTAAAAATAACTTTTAATAATAAAATTAATTTTTAATTTATCTTTTAATACATCGGAGTCAACCTTTTCGATTAAATGTGACAGTTAGAATCTGAGTACAACCTATAAATCGTAATTTTTCAAATTTTCAATTCGATATTTAGGGAAAAGTTATAATTTTGCAATTTATTTGGTGAATTTAAGTACACTATCGTATACGCATTACAAGAGGAATTCCAAGAAAAAAATACATAAAACATATTCATTTCAAATACGAAATAAGTATTTCGAAAAAAAAAATAAAGAGCCTATTTGATAATTTTTTTGATCGACTGACGTGACATTAATAAATGCATATTTCTCAGTAGGTATGTGAAAATAACGAATAAACGGTTTGCCTCAAATTTCAGTCGTAATCGACAGAGCACAATATATTAAACATATATAGAATACCTAATATAAAATGAAATCCTAATTTAAATCGCGGTGGTGAATAAAATATGCAATTTAATCATAATCGTTGCGCGTGATTGTAAATACTGGATTTCGATTTTAAACAAATCGTGTGCTTTCGAAATGAGGACAATTATCTGTCGACGTTGCCTCAAAAGCGTATAAATATCATGTTATGCTATCGCGAACGCGTCAGCCCGCCCATTTGTACAGGATTTCGTGCCGTTTTCAAAGAGTTTTATTTTTTTGTTATTATTATTATCGTTTATCGACGGCTATTCGTGTCCCAGTCCGTTTCGCATTAACCGTTTGAAACGACTACAACGGTATGCGCAGCAGTCATCGTTTCTGAAAGACCGTTTTACATGAATGCCGTCGGCTGCAGGACAAAAAGAATCGATACAATGTCGACATTTAACGAAGGCTGTTGTCACGTAGGTAGGTACACGACTCCGCTGACTACAATATTCGCTAATTATACCTACCCGTTCGAATTGAATGGATATATAGTTTGTAGGTAGTTATTTAAACACCGGTATCACACACGTGCCGTGTACAAATTATTACTTTTTCTCTCTTTTCGTCGAGCACATCTAACGAGTTCAGTTGCGACCGACTACTACAACAATATTAAGTCTCGATTTTCGCCAATACAATCATAAATAATTATGCAAACCATGTCCATTATGAAGGAGCGCTCTCGGTCACAGTCGTGAGCGTGGAACGAAACGTTATTCGTGACAATTAACAAACTGATTTTGTTGACGATGATCAAACAAAGGTGATTCGTTCGAACGATACAGCTGAATACCAGAATACCTATATATTTTAGGTTCTGAGCGAAAAGATGAATGAAATGAACTAGTGATTTTAAATTGTATGTGTGTGTGTGTATGTTATGTATAATGTATAGACACTTTTTTTCTAGCATTTATATTTTAATGAATGGGATAATACAATTGAGGAAAACGGGAACTTTCACGAAAAACCAGTTTTCCTATCATCACTAAATATTAATTATTCAACTATTTTATATAAATAGAATAATTTTGAAAATAATTTATCCGTTTTTGAGCTATTTATAAACATTAGAAATTTTTAATTATTTTTTTTTTTTAGTTTTTTTTCCTAAATGTCGATAAAAAATGTTCAATCAATCAAAACTTGAAAATTTAATACAATAGGCTCATCACAAATTGTTGTAATGAATATTTTTTACGAGAGTCTGAAATCTAAATTATGGCGAACTTCGAAATACGCGTAAATGAACGATTTATGAGGTGGACAATAAGCATTTGTTTACTGCGAATATAGGGATGCTAACATATGTATAATACAATATTATAGATACCCAAATTCTAACGCACTCGATTTAATGTTTTGAAACACGGAAATTGATGACTATACTCTATTGTGCCATTGATAAGAACCAAATAGCTAGGTCTAAGATAAATTATAATTCATTAATTTTGTTTATTTTCATAAAACACTAACTTCAATGAATAAACTGAAACATGGATCTCTTTAAATTAGAAAATTATTAAAGTATATTATGAGCGTATTATAGTATAAATTCATATAGTATTATCTATGATTAAGATTATATATGGGCATGTCCGATTTAATAAGCTAGCTTCACTGGTCATAACATCGTGGATATTTCCATGAAGTTCCGGAGAATTTAATTGAGACAGTTCGTACAACCTTTTTTGCATACATATATCGTATTATTAGGATATCTTTCTATAATTATTATTCATCGTCGCATAATTTGAAGGTCAACAAATTCAATTCACGTAGTCAATAACAGCTATAATACTGTCTTTCAGGTGATATAACGTCTTGTGAAATAGTTAATTGGCGCTTATATATTTTATATCATATTATCATTTACCAAATAAAATAGAAAATATTATTATGAAACAAAATTGGTCCACTATCACTGAAATCAGTAACGATTGTTTTCTTTATTTCTTTTAAATAAAACCGAGCCGCCACCGATGATGTGGGTATAACTCTACTGTATATTATAATATTATTATACCTACAAGTGAGATGTCTTTATGGAATACCAAACATCACAAAGCCAAATATCCCGATTCCAGCACACGTTTTATGTGGTAGAATGATAAATAATTTAATCTACCAGACAAAAATAAAACCGCCAAAAATGCTTGAAAAAAAAAATTACTCACCTCCATAAATTGTATCACTCGTCGGCGATCGTTTGTCAGCTACGACACTATCTCGCAGTAGTTATAAAGTTAAGGGAAAAGACGGGTGCGCGCTGCCATAACTTATCAATATTATATATATATATATATATATATATAATATAATATGTACACCGTACTTATATATTATATAAATATATACGCATTATAATAGCGGCCGCGCGGCCCATCGAGTTGATTTATATGTCGATCGCGTGTGATTACGGTTACCTGCGTAAGCTATATTATAATAACTTGGAACACGTACACACACTTAACCACTGCAAGCTATCGATCGTTTTCAGGTTCGCCAAACATAACATCTTTGTTATTCAGCGCTAAAATTATTGAACGCCTTTATGACTACACGACATACTAGTATTATATATGTGATCTAATAGCTGTGTCTATTAACACTGATACGTATAATGTTACAGCGATCCGGTTGCGGTATACGACTAGATTTCTTATAGCTGCACTCAAATACGATAAAATATTAGACGATTATGCAGGCTTTTATACGTTTTGACCAACCAGAGAATAATGTGACAAGAAATACACGCATTTTGAAACATTTCAAAAATACGCGTTAGTTATTGATTAGCATCATACGAATTCTAAAAAAAACTTCATACAATAATATTAATATGCTCTTGTGGTTGAAAGAACAATTATTGTTTTCCTTTAATAATTATTTAATTTTAAATCTAGCAAGTATAAAATACCGTAAGGATTTATACAAAAAAAAAAATGTAGTGTTAAAAATATTCAAATACTCATGGAAGTAAAACTCTAATCAAAACAAAAACTACATTAACACCCGAAAGCTATAATCTTTCTAAACATTTTAAAGTTTGTTAGAACTTTCATTTAACTAAATCCAAATGTTTAAAACGTTTGTCGCACTATATTTATACCATGTCTCACCAATAGTTTGACAGTACATCGTGCAAAAGTTGCAACCAAATTTGATCAACGAACAAACACACAGATGAAATTTACGTAAAATAAAAGTTGTTCAATTTATAAAAGTCATAATATTAAGTTAAAATAAATCAACATTTCTATATTTTTGATAAGTACTGCATTCAAATTTCTATGAGCATAAATTATTAATGCAATCGATTTTAAATAGAAAAAAAATGATGTAGCAAATAAAATAACATGAAATTAAATAATTAATAAATAGCATGGAGAATTTTAAAATTTTATACTAACGTTTCATTTAGATACATAATATATTCCATCTAAATAATGAACATAAATAATAAATAATAGTTTAAATAAAACTGTTATTTTAATACCAGAATGTAAAATAACAATTTTTATAAAATTAATGTAATTTAATTTGTATTACATTTTTAATAAAATATAATATCTAGTGTTTCAGAATACTTTCAAATAGTTTTGTGATTTATGTGAATAATTCATATTTAAATATTATATACAATATTCGATTAATGTAATCGGTAAAATAATATTTGTAGATACATTATCTATTTATATTACTAACTTTTCAATTAAGTTACATTCAATGAGTCTGATAATAATTTATTATTATACAAAAGCGACAAATTTGATATTTTTCTGTAAAATAATTTAAATGTTATTTTTTTTATTGAATTGTAAAATATCAGCAAAATCTTTTATTAATTTGACACAGTATTTAATTTAAAAATTGCATGCGATCAAATTTTGATGTACTCAAAGGTTCAATAATGGTTAACAATTTCTTAGAATATATCTTATATTGATATTTAATTTTAATACCATATAAATTAACATTCATTATAATAAAATATATTATGTAAATATATTGTTAAGATAAATACAGGGTGGAACAGTAAAACAGCCAATTGTAATACAAGGTTATTTCTATAGTTATTTAAGATAGAGAATGTCAAAATCAGTTCTTCGTTTAGTAAATATTTAGTATTAAACAATAATGTGCTTTTTCTATATATAACAATTTTACAAAAATAACGATAGTTCTGCAGCTACTCCACACTTTAGAGTTAATTTTGTGTTCATTAGTACAATGAAGATAGAAGAGGTGTAGTCATTTTGAGGAAATATAATATTATTTAAAATAATTAAGATAAGTACCTACCTAACATACTTTATTTTAGTATTATGTTAACGATTCACTTCAGAATTTGTCATTAGAAAATCTTAGCCATACTGTTAAATTAATTAATTTACTTATATCGATAATATTATAATTGGGGCTGTGAATTTCTAGGAAAGTGCATTTTTTTAGTGGTTGAAAACATAGCTTTGTACGTACATAATTTGAATAATGCTACTACAAATCCATCAATGAAATTTATAATTTATAATAGATAGGTACTCAAAATGCGACACTCGTTGATGTATAATGTAACAATAGTATTAGTTGTTACTTGTTACACCCTGGTGAAATTCTATACTTCAAAGATAATATACTGATCCATCGATACTTGATACTGTTGATGTATAATTTATATACGTACACACACGATCATCCAGTAATTATAGGGTATAAGCATAATACATTAGACATTGGCGTGAATCGACCCAAAAAAGAAATATTAAATACAAAATATTTTAGATAATGCTTTGTTTTAAAATTACTACTTCTCGAATAGAAAATTAAATTTTTTTCCCTTAAAGTTCACCATTCATATATTATTATAACTTAATTCACTAAATAATATTATATAATTATTCAACAATGCATTGTTTCAACTCATAATTCCATAATACTTTAATCTTAGTCCTTAGAC
This sequence comes from Acyrthosiphon pisum, assembly GCF_005508785.2. NCBI lineage: Eukaryota > Metazoa > Arthropoda > Insecta > Hemiptera > Aphididae > Acyrthosiphon > Acyrthosiphon pisum. Next base: position 67,174,414 of record NC_042495.1, read on the forward strand.
CTGCAAATTATACTCATAACACAATGTACATTTACAACATGACTTTTACCAATTTTTTTTTATAGATATTGTACAACTATAACGTTAATTTTTCCGGAATCTCAGAAATATTATAATATAATATTATTATATTATTATTTTAGTGACTCTCAATAATATAAAATTGTGACACGGCGTTCTATGTAGGCAATTTAGCTACACCATACCACAAGCTTATTTTATTTTATTTTATATTATGCCACATCGCTACAAAAATTTAATTCATAGAAATAATTATGGCAACAAATTAAATTAAATTTATAATTATTTGTAAACTTAAAGTCATAAAACTGTACACAGGCCCTAAACCCTTTTTTTTGCTATTACAAAATGATAAAAAAAAATAATTACAATTGTTTGTGAAACTATTCTGGGTTGATACAATATTATTTCTTTGTAGACACTGTTGTGTTGACGTAACTTAAAATTAGCATCCCCTTGAAAAAAAATATATTGCAGGTTTAAAGTGGTCTATAACTACGTGATTACGTAGTATCATTATTGTTGTGATTACGTATGAAATAACAATATTTGGCTTAATTTTTGTGTAAACTTTTATTAATTAAATTGTAAAAATAAATAATGGCAATTACGAATTTTCTATAAAGTAATAGATTTAAATAGTTGGTCAACTCTAATTGACATGATTTTATGTTTAATAGACAGTATATTACAACAAAAAGGTTTACGTGTTAAATAATAATGCCCAAAAATATTAAAATTTTAGTACATATTAATTGATATTATAGCCTATAGACTAGAAAGTATAGGTAAGTAAAATTTAATAATATACCTACCTACGCTTTAAACGTTTTTCTTATTTGAAATATTAACTCAATTTCACCGTTCTGCGTAGTACCTACTTATATAATATTCGGTTAGGTACTATATTTTGTCGCTACGAAAGAAAAACAGTTTTTGTAAATGTTTATCGCATTTAAAGTGTTGTAAGTATAATAAATATTTGCACATTACGGTGAAAAGAGATTTAGTCAATGGCAACATTTTAGGGGTGCCCTGTTGATTTTGTGCGTCATGTGGAGAATGTGAAAGTAAAAATTACCTTGTTATCACTTCCACTGTGATCGTATAAAATGCTTATGCCAAAATCACTCGAAAGTGTGTCAAATTCGATTATAAAAAAAAAATAATAATATTATCTAGAGTGTATACCGTATACGGATTTCTAACTATTATTATAGGTATAATATATATGTATATAGACTAAAATTATGTATACCGAATGTGATGTGTTGTTTTAATATTTTATACCAGCCACGTCGTCATCAAGTATTTTCGAGCATAGTTTTTTGAGAATATACTATCTATATATTTGTATAAGACAATATTAATATATCTGAATTCAATACGAACTAGAACAGTATGATATAATGTCGTGCATTTTCTTTGAATCTGGGATAGTATTAATATGGATATTACTATATTATATATTGTTCTTTTGACATACACTCCAATAATCCTATTGATAATTTATACGCATAGATGCTTTTGTAATACTATTAGATTTTGGTGCTAATTCTCTGTGCAGTAAAATAATTGCGCAAATCCGATAATAGTAATCTGTAAATTTTAATACAGAATTATATATTTATATGTACAGGTATTTAAAATAGTGAACAAATATTTCATACGTATGATATGACTATGCATTCATTTCACTGAAAACTATGTTGAACATATTATTATACTACTGATATATATTACGGTAGAAATTGGGAGGATAAAAAACGATATGGTTGACTGAAATTCTCCACTGTTTAAATAATTTTTTTCAACAAATCGTATGTAATAATATCTGACTAGACCCCTAAAATTAGTTTGTAGTAGTTTTACAGTCCTAAAATGAAATGAGTCTTCTATTATTATACTTAACGCTAAGTATAATAATGCTCACATTATAATAATGATAATAACATAACTTTAAAGCTTAAAATATGAAAGTCAAATTTAAAATTTGATTTTTAGCTTCAAATAAAACGCAATATAAATTACTGTTTTTTCGTTATTGTCTCTAAGCCACATAATATTTAACACTGCAATGAAGTGCGCTAGACTTTTTGTTTGTCTTATACGATTTACATCCGTCATTATTACAAATTACTTCTTATTTCGTGTCAAAACTCTTTTGGACACGCTTCGGTTATTTTAAAAAATAAAAATCTTAAACCAGTTTAAACTACAATACTTAAAATATAACTTTAGTAAAAAAATACATGAACTCTTTATCAAATTTTCCAATAACGCACACAATTATTTTAGAGCTCAAAAATATGTTTATCTACGTTCAATAACTTAATCAAATATAGTATAGTACTTAAACAGTTTATATTTAAGTAATATGAACTAACATAATATTGTATTATAAATATTAGACAACTAAACCTATGATAATAATATGCAATAATCCTGAATGTCTTAACAGTGCCTAGAGTTTTTATACACAAATTCCATGAATTATACATAATATTATAATATTGATTTATTAAATCTTTTACATTTCAAGTTGAAAGGTAAATCTATAGAAAAATAAAATCTTATTCTTAAAACTTGATAAAAAAAAAAACTAATGTCAAAAAGTAAAGTCTTAAACTAATATATCTATGGTTAGATTTTTCGTAAGAACTAAATGTTAATTTTTAATAAATGTATATCATTGCTGTTTGAATATTATTACCTACATACCTATTACCTACCTACTTCAATATTATTAATATTAAGATTTAAAATCAACGAATAATTTCGATTTATATAAACTAACATTAAGTAGATATTAAAATGTAATTCAGTCTTATCTATGATATTTATACTTTACTATCGCATGGTATTAAAAATAAATAGGATGACAAGAAGGTTTATTTAATTTAAAATTACGAATATAAGAACATTATACCGTATTTGACATGGCACTGCACACTTTAGCTTATGTTTCGTTGTTTGTTTAAATATTTCATTGTGATAAACTGGAAAAGGAGTAATTCTATATCGTATAATTTAATCACTTATTTGTATTGTAACGTTGTCGTATCATTTGGCTTAAAGTTGTAATCAATATTTTAGAAAACATGACGTGTAGGTGGTATTATATTGGTACGTTATTAATAAAAATAAAGCAGACATAAATAAATGTATGTCATATTAAAACCAATTCGATAAACATATAAACATAAAACGTGTCACGTATTTTACTAAAATACCATTTTTAAAATAAGATATATAATATAACATAATATTATTCTGAAAATTATAATAACGAATTATTTATTTATAAGAGTTCTAAAATCAAAAATGTGTATTTTAATTATTTCATGGTAAAAAAAATATAAACATAAAAAGTAACAAGAAAATTTTTATTTTTTATACCAAAAACATACAACAAATTAATCATAGTTTATTTAGTTACAACAATAGTTATTTCGGATTTATAGAACAATTAATTTAAAAAAGGCGTAAGTGACTGTATATAACTATTAACTATAATGTTGTACGATTAATAAATAAAAAAAACAAAGGTAGAAAAATAAACAAAAAAAAATGGCATTACATTATGCGTTAACACCAAACATATTATATTTGGTTATATTATTTAGGTACTACACCCTGCTTGGATGTATGAGATTGATCAAAACTGAAGACTTAAGAATAACTATGGTGTAAATATAAGATGAGTAAGTTAATAGTTGATAAGTCATATACGACATAGCATACAAACTCTAATCCAAAAATATAAATATAAATATATAGTAATTATAACGAAAGTAAAAATGTACCTACTCTACCCTAAATAATATAATAATAATAATAATAATAATAATATGCTCTTAGCTAAAAACGAATTTGTTTTACCAAAATTATATTATGTTATTTGGTACCTATATGTACGCAGATTTGTAAATTACTATTGTTGTACTCTTCATCGAAAGTTAAACATTTACTTACTGAATATTCTTAGGATTGACGGGGCTTGCGTCAAAACTTCTTGATGGCAAATTAAATTAAAACATAACCACGAAATGTTTGTATGCAATTTTTGAGTTTTGACGGTTTTAAAATTCGTGAGTAACAGTTTCGTGAACTACATTTAGTTACTCATAAATAATGAACACTTAATTGTATTTAATGTGGACGAAATTTCAGTCTTAAGCTCTTACTAATTTGTGCGCTAAATAAAATTTAAAATAAAAAATAAAAATTAGAATTAATATAAATAAGTACTATTAATAAATATTTATGCAGAAGTCCTGGTAAGGTTAGCATTGCGGGCATGCAATTCGAATATTTATATATATATAATGTATATATATATATTAATATATTTTTTTATCTCATCGTTTATTAATTTTTCCGTTTAATTTATTTCACCGTTTTTTCGAAAATAATAACGCTGGGAGAAAAAGTTAAATTGATCCAAGTTACATCTGCAACACTTGAACAATATTTTATATAATAAAGGAAAAAAGCACTGAAAGAAATTAAATTAATTCTATTGTCGAGAAACTACAGCTAACGTCATTTTCCTCGCATCGTTGCAATCGGACTAACATATTATTATTATCCACTTGCCGTATATTATACCGTGGTATACAATGAAAAATTAGGTTTGATACAAATTCAAAGACAAATAATAAAAAACGAGGGGAGAAACAGAAACGAATACAATATTGTCGAACAACGTATGATGATGCTATAATAATTATATTGCGCAAAGGATATCAATTTTCTTTGGCATAATATTAAGTGCTTTTATACAAACACAAACATTTTATTAAAACATAATAATAACAATATGTTATGCGTCATATTCTCAAATGTGTGATCATATAAAAATATTACTGTTTCGATGACACCGTACCTAATAATATTCTGTGTCGTATGTACGTAATATAATAAACGTATAATATCAATGGTGCTTTTTTTCCAAATATTTAAATTATAACTATAATATGATTGTTAGGACTATAGGTGTGCACTATGTATGTAATACGCTAATATTAGGCATTAGTGGTGTTAAGCTGTGAAAAATAATATTAATTATCAAAATGTGAAAATTCTACTGGGGATTAAAAATTTCACCGTGAAAATAGAAGTGATTGCTACTAACTGCTATTTTTATAACAGTTGTGTTTTAGAGGAAACAAATACGTATTAATAATTACGTAACCGTGGTAAAGTTGTAACTGCTACTTTTTAATTATCATTTTTAATCACCTTTTAATCGCACTCACAGTATCTCGATATTTTTGATAACAGTCAATGGATTATGGAATGAAGTTATTGGACATAGACCTTAATAATGTACTAAGTTTGAGGCCTATGGGAATGAGCTACGAATTCACGATCGTATAGAACTATATGGTTGAAGTGTGTTCGGATCACTGTTATTTAATTTACAAGTAGCAGACATTGTAAATTCATGAATCGCTGCGAAAAATAGCAGTGACTGTTACTTTTTAGCACCGCTAATATTATGTGCGCCGTTCGTGAACGATAATCGAATCGCGCGGCGACGGTTGTCTTTCGACTCTTGATTTATAATTATTTATGATATCGATTTTAACCGAAACAAAATCGATTCCGCGCTGTTTCATCGCCTGTTCAGAGTAATAATAAATGTATTATAATATAATATATGTGTATAAACTATATAAAGATAAGCATGTTAACTTTTTGATTACTTCGTCAGCGAGTTTCTCGTTGAAATTAGAGTGTTTACTCTTCTCGATAAGTATTAATTTGGAATTGCTTTTCCGAGCGTCTCGCGCGCGAAATAATTATTCGCTAATGGCTTAACGATTTGCTCGGCGCAAAGACCTTACATCAACTTCAATTTTTAATTAAATATTCTTTTTATAGATCACCATAATACTATATAGACCTACTCGATTAATATAATATTATAACGACGTCGGCCGGTACGATGGCAATGACGATTTGCATTTTACATCGAGAGCCGCCGCCACAGCGTTCGGTGCTTCAAACTACTACGCAGTATGCGGCTGTACAAAGTTTGCGTAATATCAAATAAAGACGTCACGACGGGTAGATTAAAATAATATGGTTCTGGTCCAAAGAGAATGCAATTATTATTATAAACAATCCCTTTGACATCGTATAACTACTATATGACGAGCGAGTCGTCGACGTGTACATAGACGGTAATGATCGATTCGACGAATTACGTTTGCCGCCTGTAGGAATGTACCCAGGTATAGGCACACAACAAACAAGCAACCACTGCGTTTATATTACCCCGTACTCGGTATTAAGTTATGACCACCACGCGTCGATCGAATACGATATTTCAATATGTTTGTGAACTCACTCCGAATCTGTTGCGAAATAATATCGTGACAATATTATAGCAAAGTACCTAGGTATTAATATTATTATTAAATAATATAATGTAATCAGTCTGATATTGTTTCAATGGCATTACTGCTGCAGTCACAACCAACAACAACACTATTGGATTCACTTACGCGTGTTACGACGTCGTCACCAGATCTAAGCCATGTCTGTGTAAGTTTGAAGGAGTTACTTAATATCCTATATTATTAGAATTCAATCTATATTGGGCCCGGGTGCTGTGTAATTAATGACGACGATACACTTGGCCTATATTATATATTATCATACGTTTCGACTTTTTTTCGAAACACCATTATTTTTAAACATTAATTTACGCGTGTTATACACATATAAATATGTATCGGTATATAATGTAACCGATAATAATCGGTGCCTTTCTGTTAATTTTAATTTGAAAATTACTTATAGTTAATTCCATCATGCGCTGTCGCCGCTTTAAACGTCTTTACGATGATGATAATGTAATAACAATATTATCATTATACGATGTTCGCGATTTTTTTACATGATGGCTGAGCACAGGTGTTAGAATCCCACGCAGTCCATCTATCGATTGGAAAGTGGACACAGATGGCGTACCATATTATTATTTATTATTATGGAAGGGTCTTCTTCTTTTTTTTTTTGTAAATGATCAGTAGTTTTTGAGAGTAAACGTCGATAAGAAAAACGCCGACAATTTCGGTAAAGTGTTTATAAAGTATATAATAAAATATACCAACATAGAACCGTAATAAAGTACAAGAGTATTATGTATTGCAAATCGGTGATATTACAATAATTTATAGCTGCAATTTGGTAATAAACAGATTTGTACCTATATAATATGTGAATGCGATATCTACATTTTAATACAATAATATTATGTGGGCACTCAAAAATACTTTTAAACATGACATAAATACAAAAGTAGAGTAGGACTTCGGCCCAATCGTTTAACGACCGCAATCATTTACTGATTGATATCGTTTCCAAATAAAAATACATAAGTTCAATATCCACGTGAAGTAATTCCTATGAAGTACACTAAGAAATGTTAAAAACAACAGTAAATTCCTTATTAAGGGGATTCCAACCGGTAGTTTTCTGTTTTTGTCAAACATACGCGTGATATAGGATTTTACACGTGTTCTTTGCCAAGCATACAAATAAGCGATAAGAATTCTCAAAACGACTTGAATATGTTTTCAAATGTATTTGAAATCAACTTTCTCCATTTTTGATATTATCCCCCTAATTCCCAAAACCGTTATATTAAAAAAAAGTAATTAAAAAATTGTCATATTTTAATGTTTAGAGAAGTTAAAATTGAAAAATCAAAAATGTGGGGAAATCGATCTTAAGTAAATAAAACTCCAAATTCAAATCTGTTTTTAGGGTTCCATACGGTAAAACGGGACCCTATTACTAAGGCTCCGCTGTCCGTCCGTCTGTCACCAGGCTGTATCTCATGAACCACGAAAGTTAGAAAGTTGACGTTTTCACAGATTATGTATTTCTGTTGCCACTATAACAACAAATACTAAAAATCCTAGAATCACGATGATGGTACGGAACCCTTCATGCGCGAGTCCGACTCGCACTTGTTTTTTTTTTATAATTCGTATCGCTTCATTAGATCAATTTGTATGTTTAGCAAAGAACATGTCTAAATTCTTATGTCACGCATGTGTTAGACAAAGACAAAAAAAAATCACCAGGTGGAATCCCCTTAAAGATTGTAATTAAGAAACCTAAAAGAACAAATACCGACAAATTTAATAGAAATTAAAATTTAAGAACTCAAAAAATACTTCATACAAAGGAAATTTTGCTAAATTTATATCACTTGATTTTAGTTAAGTTTTTTTCGATCATAATTATCATAACCAACAAATTACAAATAATGGTTTTAGATTAAGTAAGTGTAATACAATATTGGTTTTTAATGTTACATTGGAATGTGCAGTCGATTTTAATAATTTCTATAGTTACGAAAAATATATTAGTATAAAAGTTAAATTTTTATTGTCATAATATATAACTATATGTATATTTATTATTAAAATTATTTTAGTTTTTTAATTGTATATACAAATATATATAGACATTTTTAATTTTAATTTTATTCACACATTGTATATTACTCTTACTTTTAAGTTAGATTAACAAATAACAAACAAGTTATTTGGTATAATATGTAGGTATGGAACACTATGTCTTTTCCACAAGCTTTTCTTTTTGGAGTTATTATATATTACATTCAATATTTATTTTTAATTTATGTATATTTGTGAAATTAAAATAAAATAAGTTTATTTGTTAATATCATTGTTATTACATGAATATAATATGTCCTACAAAACTTGCTGAAGTCTCTTAGATATATTTTGTCCATACTTTAATAATTTGGACGTAGAGAGGGATCTTCTATTAATTATTATGTGCATTTTCTTCAGGGCCATACGAACGTTGAATAATTCAAACAGTGTATACAATTAATAATAGATTGTAAATTCAACATGAACAATTCATTCCAGTGGTTCGAAAAAATTCATTTTTTTAATTTCTCATCTATTTTTTATTTAATCTTGAAATTGAGTTCAGTTGTTAAATACATCATTGGTACCTATATTATAATATATATTTAATATTTTGATTGCACTTCAGAGATAAAAATATTCAATTAAGTTTAAATGAAACAAACGATGTAAATTATTGTCTTCAAAAGGCTTGTGGAGAGAACAACAGTTCTTATATAGCAAAATAATTTAAGTTCTAATTTATACACATACAAAACCTTAGTTTTAATTGAATGAGCGTAAAACAAAATAGTAGAAACATTATATTACATTATTACCTCACTTTTCAATATACTTTGAAATATTTTTAATAAAATCTTATTTACGATCATAACGCGATGGCAGTGTACCTAATAGTTGACTACGTGTAGAGTGCCGATGCTCGATTTGCAATATTTGAATTATTTATTACACCAATGTAATAACATAGTAAGTAATAATACAATCTATTATTATTAGTTTTATAATAACTGTATAATAATAAATTAGCATTAGCTCTTTAGATGTTTTAAACAATATAAATAAATTAGTGAGCAAAATTTGATTTTACAAATTCAGTAAAATATAATATTATGTAAGTTTAACGATAATACTTAACGGAGCAATATTATATTATAAACGTAATATTTCAGTTTTTTTTCTGAATTACACTGTAGTTTGATTAGGTAGAAAGATATTGTGCACCAAAAATGTCCCAAATGGAATCCATAATATTCCAATCCCATGGTTAAAAATTCAAACAAACGGTAAATTTTTTAGATTATTAACATATCGTCTCGTTCTCTTACCACCAAGGGATTCGATATACCGACTGTTTTAACGGAATTAAATATAGGCAATTTTCTAAGTGCGTGCGTACGCGACATGTGAATGTGTGCGTAGTAATTGATGATTAGTGAGGGTGACTGTAGTGTAAAATAAATAGCTGAATGCTCCCACACGTGTCGAAAATTCGCTACACAAATATTATTTTTATTTTTTTCATCTAAATAATCAGGATAATTATTAAGATATATTATGGAACAATATTGTTATGTATGCAATTGATAGACCGTCGTAATAATCAACCAGCTGTTATTACAAAATCGATGAGACTCGTCGTTGTTACTATGATGTCATATACAACAAACAGACGACGCTTGGCGTGAAATCTGTGTGTGAATACAACATTTTTAGTCACAAATTCACGATATTGTATTATTATAACAAAAATATTCATAGTATATAGATATTGTATAAAATCGGAATGGTACTTGCTACGAACATCGTGAGTTTGGTCTTCATTTTGGAGTTCCTGTGTCTGATGACGAATACCGTGGCAGGTCACCACGGCGGTCATCATGCCGGTCACCACAGTAATCATGGCCACCACTCCGGTCACGATGCCGGTCACTACGGTTGTAATGGTCACGTCGAAGGAGGTGTGGGGAAGCACAACAGATATTATGGGCACGGTGGAAGCGGTCGTCGCCCCGACCAGGGTCACCATGGCGGCCGAGGACCTCGCGATCAGGCTCCCTCGATGCACCGCAGTGGTGGCAAAAAACCATTGAACCCGGTGGGCTCCAACTCCGAAAACCAACACCAATCCCGGTTGTCAGCGCATTCTAAGAAAAAAGGACACGCTGACATCGTGCGCTCTCAGATGAGTTCAAGAGATGTGAATTCAGTGACGCTACCAAGTGCAGCCACAAAATGTACATGACCTATTAATGACGTTTATATTATGATTATTATTTTTATAATTTTTGTTATTATTTTTAAATTTTACTTCTTATAATTTAAGCGAGGACCACGTACTTCAGCCTTAATACACATTTTGCATACCCTTTCAAAGTTTCAGTTCACTACATGTTGTACAAGTTCTGACTCCTGAGTGTCATACACTTAGACTTTTTTTTTTGTACTCCACACATCTCTTAATATGTCCTGGGATTTCTAAAGATAGTCAAAGCATTGCATTAACATTCGAATAATATATGATGCAAGACTTCTTCCATTTCCTGTACATTTGTGTCATTGATACACTATTAGTATGCACGACGTGTTTCTATAAGTGCCCGTTTTTCAGTTAGAGATATCGTTCTCATCTGATTTCCACGAATGTTCTAAAGATTGCTATATCCTATAGGCTATAAGCAGTATTTTGAGTTGTTCAAAACATCTTTTAATTTTTTTGGGACTTTCTTTTTGGGAATTATTTTTCAATTTTTGTCATAACACATAGGTATAATATTAATATTACCTATATACTTTTAATTTTTATACGTCCATAGCATTATATATCCACACATATTGAGGATACACTGCTCTGAAGGACACCTCTCCACCTTTCAGATCTCTGAAATCCAATTTAAAACTGTAATACGCTTACATAAAGCGGTATATCATTATATTGTATCAGTATATTTAAATTGAAAATCACAAATTCTGATGTCGTATCATTTTCAATTGTGTTACACACACCTTACCTAACCTATATATTATATATTATTATGTGTAGTTGTGCAAATTCAAATACTTAAGATACGACTCTTTCCGTAATAAAATCCAAATACGATCGAAACCTAAAAACTTATTCGCTCCAAAACTTTGAAAGTGTCGATAATAAATTATGAGTCCATAAGCGAACTTAAGTTCTTATAAACATATATGGTTGCATTTTTTAGTCACTCCTTTTCACTGAATATATTTATTCTCTACCTATATTTATTTAAGCTCGCCATATTGCATTTTCGTAATGTTTTTTATGAAATATGAAAACGAATTAAACATATACGTTGATCTATTATACATATATTATGTATACTGAAAAATTCCAATATTATGGATTAGAACTCATCTCAAATTATTGTTCAATTTTATATAATTATACATATAATATATTTGAAATTATTAATGATTTTTAGCGTATTATATATTATCAAATGTGGAGATTTAAATTATTTTAAAAAGAATAATAACAATACCTAATCAATTCTATAAGTGTATTCCAATATATTGTATTCCAACCATATTTTCATAGGAAATGTAGTAATTAATAAAATATAGTAAATACTTTCGAATATTTTGGATACGCATATTTACTTATGGTTTATCTACAGATAAATTGTATATTTCTTTATAGTATATATATAGTTTTTTTTTTTTTTAAATACCACCCAAGAAATTGAGATTGGTCTGAAAATATAAAATATGATATTACCTATTATGTTATTTCAAAAACAGAATCATACAATTTTATTATGATTCGTAAAATACAATTTTGTATGTGCATGTATTAAAAGTATAAAAATATAAAAGAGTACCCTCATTACACTCTTTATTTTGCAGTTTTGCAATACTAAACTCAGAATTGGCATAGTAAAATGTTTAATCCTCATTTCATGATTTTAAAAAATTATTTTAGTTTGAATTTTTTCATATATTAGTGTGGTTAATGATTAATGTACAATATATAATATTCATATTGTGATTTCACCCCCTCCATTCCTAAAAACTCACTTCTACTCAACAAAATTAATTTTAAAAGATAGTGCTATTCAAATAAGCATTAACATTTCTACTTAACTTTAAAAAAATATAAACAGAAACCCGAAGTATTCATAAAAAAAAGTGTTAATGTACCGTGAGTGAAAACTGCAAAGTATATAAAACTATTACAATAACTTTTAATTAAGTCAATGAAGAATGTTTTTTTTTTATTTTCTCTCCAATGTTATTATTTTTTAGGCTTAAAGTAATTATTCAAATTCTGAACAACATTTATGGTAATTAAGAAATTATGGTTTAATTTGTCGTTCAATTTAAGTGAATGGTTTCAATCAAAACATCATTATATTTAGTTTTATTTGTTTCATTTTTGATATTCATATTAATTTATACTTATCTAACAGACAATAAATACCAAATTAAATGTATTTTTTTTTTAGATAGCAAAACGCAACTTTATATGCCGTGAATAATAAAATAACTCTATATGTCATTATATATTTATATTTTAGCCTTCAAATATGTGAATACTGAATAACAACTAACTTTTGACTAAAATATTATGTCTAATTCCGATATTTTTATACTACATTGTTCTATCTTAAGAAGTGTTGCATTTAGGTACTTCTGGAACAGATTAAATCATAATAAGGAGCAGTTTCTATCAATTTTTATTACTGAGGACAATTTTAACCATCGTGACTAAGTATATTCTGCACTATGACCAATTTCACTTTAATTTCAAACCATTGGGTAGAGTATAATAACTATCACGAGTAACTAGTAATGAAGGACATACGTTGCACAATGATAAAGGTACAAAACAAATTCTTTTAAAAAAAAAAATTAAATTACAAAAATGACATCAAAAGTTTATATTATTTGTTTTTTATTCGAATGTTGTCTTTATATGATACAAGCGACTGTTACTATTGTGCGGTTTATGGATACAGCAGCATTATATTATATTGTATACGTATGTGTATTTCGTTGGAGTCTCGTAACGATAAAAGTGGCATGACGGGAAATATATTGTATTTTAATGACATACAAATATATAATATAAAGTTGGAATAGTTGGAATTCAAAAGAAAGGAAAAAATATTATGTAGATGGCATTCAAAGTGCAACGTAAAGTTTTATAATAAAATAATATAATTCACTCGGTATTAGTGTATTATAGTGTAATATAATACACCACAGGTAGTAAATAACATAAATATTTATACTACAAATTATGTTTATCTTATATTGCTGTAACATATACCATTTTACCGCAATTTATTATGCCTATGTTTACTTTAATTTGTATAAATCATCATTATAATGCACCTGCCATTTCAAATGTCGAGAGTTATATTATTTAATTGAATCCAAATATTAGCAACGTATAGCATAGTAGTGTCCGTATTATTTTATATAAAAAAAACGTCATTAGAAAACATTGGCGTCACGAAAATATATATGTTACAACGTTCTTATTGAGTAATATTTACAAAAGTTTCCACCGAATCATCTACGGAAAAATATTACCAAAAGCTTTTTATTCAAATTACTTAAAACTTTTTAAATCCTTCATTTGCAAAAATTAATTATGTATACTTTTAATTTAATTTAAAACTTAGTCCGCTTTAAATAAAAGTATATACATATTTATAAATATTTTGTTTTAATATCTAGAAAAATAGTGATATTTTATTTAATTAATATTTACGTTTTTTTTAACGATTTGATTGGAAAAGTTTTTTTTGGATACAATTCAATATTAACGAATATATTTTTTTTTCTAAATCATGTAATGAAATTGCTAAATATTCAACAACATTGAAAATTTAAATAGTTATATGAAAGTTATTGTAGATACATTTTAAATATTTTAGATTCTGAGTGGAACGATGAATGTATTGATTTTACAATGATGTGTGTTTTTTTTTTTTTTGTTTTTTTTATTTTATTTTTATTTTTGTGTCTGTCATCACCTTTTAGGACAGTAAAAGTGCTTGTATTTTCTTCAACAGTACCTTTTCTGATAGGAAAGTGAATCTAGTTGGTACTTTGGGGGGTCAAAAGTAAAATTATTCCAGTAGTTTTCAAAAGCGCCGTGAAAAACTAAAGAAAAATTAAGAAAAAACGGGAATTTTTACGCAAAACCTGTTTTCGAGAAAATTGACTTTGGTTTTTGGTGTAACTTTAAAAAAAAATGACCGTAGATACATGAAATTTTCACTGGTTGTTTATATTTCCATTTTCTATACATGATAAAATTTTCAAAATATTTTGATTTGTTTTGAACTGTTTAGGAACGTTTTCAGTTTCAATATTATTCGTTTTTTTTTTTCAATGAATGTCAATAAAACTTTATTTGTTGAGTAAAAATACTTGAAAAATTAAT
>NC_042495.1:67189985-67257579 GCF_005508785.2 Acyrthosiphon pisum
AAAAAAAAAAATGTCTACAAAAAGTCAAATTACATTTTTATGAGCGTTTGAAATTCATATTTTTACAACATTTGATATTCACTCGATTTCTTACGTAACGATTTTCTTATTTAATTGTAATTAAAAAACAAATGACTGTAGATATTTGAAAATTTCACTGAATGTTAATATTTTCATTTCTTATACATCATTAAATTTTGAAAATATTTTGACTTTTTTTGAGCTGTTTGCGGACACTGTCAGTTTTCAATTTGTTTAGTTTTTTTTTCTATAAATATCAATAAAATTTTGTTTGTTGGGTAAAAAAGCGTGAAAATTGAATACAAGGTTCCTGATATATTGTTACAATAGCAGATGAAAAATATTAAAAATACATACGCACAATTTTTTTTTATAAGCATTTAAAGATCGAATTTTGACAAAATTTTTCAAATTTTAATTTGAATAATTATTTTGTAGTTAAAAATGTATACGTGTTAGTTTAGAAGTTCGATAAGCTGTCTGCTTATTTCACAAATATTTGCGTGATTCTCGTGCGAGCGTAGGCGTAGACATTGAAATGATCGATAGCACTGAGTGTGCATGGTATAAATGCGTGCTGTAGGTATATTATAATATTATAGTGTGCTTATGTCAAACGATTCGTTCGTACAAGTCACCACCGACACAGCGTCAACTACACAAACTGATGTTATTTGTTGCTAAATACTGTGCATTATTGTGTTGATCGTGTGTACAGAAAGCACAGTTGTGGTTCAAAGTTCAAAAAAAATGGCCAAAATTCAATAATAATATTATGGTAATACCAATTTCTTAAAATAATGTATAAAAATAGTTAGTTATATTATTTAAAACAAATTTTTACCCAACATTTTTATATTCCATTTATATATAAATTTTTATCATTATTCTCATCGTAACTGCCATTTTTTAAAATTATTAATTCTTTAACGATAAGAATGCGACTTTTTTTTAACTTCCCTTAAACTACTTAAAAGAAGATCAGAAGGTAATATTCAGTGATAACCTAACGATTTCGTTTATTATTTCAATTGTGCTTTACTACAACTAAATTATACCTCATTTAATAATAAGCAAATATGGGCAGCTATTCGTTTACCGATTCTATACACAAGTTATTTGAGATATATAAATTAACATGAACTGTGGAGGTCAGTGAAATAACTGATTAAAACTGTAAGTTATTAAACATACATAAATGATATAACGAGTATTAATTTTTTATCCCTGCAATTATTAATCGTACAGATATAATTATTTCTAGAATAATGATGATAAATACTCTGAAAGCCTCTATACTAATATATATAAAAAAATATTATTAATTGTATTTCTATAGCATTTCATACCACATAAAAACCGAAATTACAAAAACTTAATGAGTAAAAAATGAATTTTTTGATTAAATTATGCATTTTTTAATACCTAAATAGGCATAGAAAGTATTTTTATACAATATTTTTTGAAAATTTCAAAAACCAACGTTTATTACTTTTGAACCAATAATATAATAGCAGATTTCAATTTTTGTGTAATATTATAAAATTTGTGGGAGAAAGATACCCCTTTTGTTTCTCTCAAATGTATGTTTGTATTAATTTTGTATAATTGCAGAAACCTATTTCAATTTATATACAATTTATTAGGTCAATAGTAGATTGTTTAAAAGTCGAAAAATCTATTTTTATTAAGCTTCATAACAAACTAAAACTGTAACATAAATATGTTTGTAGGCTGGATATATTATATATATTTTTTTTTTTTTTTAAGAATATTCTGACCGTAGCCACGGGTGGTTACAATTGCCATATCATGGTAACCAAAAAATAACTTCAAATACATCGAATAATCCTTATTCAAATTTCTTAATTAGTGATTACTGTTTAAATGATTTGGAGTGGCCTATTTCGTGTTACTACCAAAAACATATAATATATTTATGATTTAATGTTATTCTAATCTGACGTGCAGTGGAGCAAATATCAAGTTAATTTTTTCAAATTCTTTTTGTAAATATTTTTAAAAATTAACCAGATTTATTACTGGAATGTGATATTTTCGTTGAAAATTCAACATTTAGTATCTATCGGATTTCCTTCATTAAAGATTATTGAGTGACCAAATTCTAGAAGACATCAATATATTCATATAGCCAAGATATAAATCTATGAATAGTGTTTATTAAATATTTAAATAAATATTACAATTATTAAATTGTATTCAATTTTAAATATTTATTACTAAATAATTAATTTATCAGAAAACAACTTTTCTTACAGTATAAATAAATAAAAGTATAACACACCTCTATCTCCAATGTTTATACGTTTAAACAATAAACGGTGACAAAATAATTTGGCACTCATAAACATCTCTTGGCACCTTATATTTTTATTCGTTTCATGTGTATGTAAATGTAAGATTTTTTATTTATTTTTTTAAATATAAATTAACATCATTCCGCATTTAACGATAGTGATTCAAAATAACAATAGATAAGTGTAACACAAAACTTTAACAATATTTAGAAGATAGAAAAATTTGGTCTTAGTACGAAAGATCATTAGTTGGTATTAGTTGAGGACATCATTCATTCTTTAGCAAAGTTGAACCGACTCGTTGGTAAATGAAAGGGCTACTGAATTCTGGTGTTGCCTGGGACATGAAAACAAATATACTGCATACATAATAATGTACATCTCCTTACACAGTTTTACAGCAACTTCAATAAATTGTACAAGTAACAATATATGCGTAATGCTCGTTCTTGGAAATAGGAATAAATCATAATTCATAACACATCATATATAAGACCAAATTTTACGACTCAATACGTTATTACACGAATTTCTTAAAAGTATCCATCTATGAAATTTATTGAATTTTAAAAACAGTATTCATAATTCAATGATTCTAATTTTTAATACAAGTGTAATGTTAAATGCGTGTTTATGTCTGACTTTGGTCATAAATACTTTTTTGTTCCATTGAATGTATTACTTTGAACACCCCATAAAGCATATTAATTTAAATCTACCCAAAAATAAATCACAGCAACTATCATAATAAATGATTATTCATTTATGCACGATACACAACAATGCGGAGTGGTTTACAAATTATTTACTATAATATTTTTTTTTTTTTTAACTAACCGGAACCAAAATCTTTGACACGAAATAATAAAAATTTTGTTTTTTTATCTAACTCCTTACTTACATAATGTTATAAATACTTGTGAACCGACAAATAATCTCGTACTTACATAAAAATAACCGGACAGAATATCCAAATAAACAAATCATTAAACGTGGACCAGCAAAACGAAAAACAAGCACACAATATATCGTATCTACCTACCTATATATAATATGTGAACGCATAATTTATTATGGTCGTAAAACCAATATTGCTGGGAAGTCAGTTTTATTGTTCGTCCGCTTAGGTTATATTTTTTTTTCATTATCATCATTCGTCGCCACCATTGTTTTATTTAGTCGCCATAAATATATAACATTTCAATGAGCGAAACAGGTCGATTAATTTGTATTCCATCGGTTTATTCGAGGATGTCATCGTGACATTTTATAAAATAGTGGTGCACGTAGCAACCCGAGTACACCACCATAGAACATTTTTTAAATATATCGGACTCTCTAATAAAATAATACCATACTTATGATATATGTTTACGAGGTGATCAATTTTATTTAAGTATCTGCGCTGTTTATTTCTATAAGGTTTAAATGTATTTAAAACATTATTTTTACATAATTTGATACGAAGGAAAACAACTGAAATTTTGAAAAATAAATCATATTTTCTAAAAACTGTTTACATCACTATTTTTAAGTTTCCTACATTTTTTGTAATGACCCCCTATATTTTAATTTTATCTTTCGAACCAAAATATTTTTTACAATAGCTTGATAAATCAAAACCGAATTTTGAAAGAGTTTTTCATATTTATTAATATTTAAAGTTTTTATGAGCGGAGTAGTGTGGATTTAACATTTTGCGAGGTATCCGTGTGCCACTCATCTCCGCTCATCTAAACGCATTGAAATACTCAAAAAAATATTCTACTTCGAAGTATGAAGTTTATGTTGGCATTCAAAAATGAAAAAATAATAGCTATAAGAAATTGAAAAATGTATAAATTGTTTTTTATAAATGTTGTTTTGCCATAACAACAATTACTTATGTGTAAAATATTATCAAAAAATTCAAAATTTTTCGAAATACCTAATAGTTGTAGATATTTAACTTGATCACCATCGATTGTTATATGTAGGTACAGTAAAAGCCGCTTATTAGAAACACGGATTATTGATACAATCGCGTTATTGAAACAAAATGTTCCAGGACGAATCGCCCGTATATTAGGACATTTAAATCGCTTATTAGAAACAATCGGTTAATTGACACATTTCACTTTGGTCCCAAAGTGTTTCTAATAAGCGGCTTCTACTGTATATACTATATAATATTAAGACGCCGTGCAACGATTCTGTCGTTTTTAATTCACATTCGACGTTTCTCTATACGGTTTAATATGTTAATCGTATTATTGTCATACCTCTAATAAATTACGAAATTATTATATATAGGTAGGTTATAATAATATATAACAGTGTATAAACATCGTTGTGATTTTATTTATAATTAATTTTACATCGATTTACTTATAAATTTCGCTTCCCGCCTACATAATATATTTATATATATACATCACGTGCACATATATATGCATGTTTGTAAATCGGCGTGTATAATAAATTTGATTTAATTACAAATAAAATTAATTAACATTCAGCAGCAGCGCGGTGTGCCCTTGTACGGTGAGCTCCGATACTTATAGGTACACACACAAACACACACCCACACTGCACTCACACGCACATACACGCACACATATACACACACACAAACATTTATATATTATAATAATATATATATATACACGCATATATATTATGCTGTGAAGGTACATAAATACCCTGCGTAATGTCCTCCTCGCGGCGAATGATAATAATTATCTCCGTTAATTTGTAAAATTCCGCTGAACTCGATATTGCGTTTTCATTCTGGGGTCCAATCCTCTCGACGCACCTATCTTAAAATATACGTTTATTATTCGTCCAACGCTCCTCCTTTCGATTGTTTTCCCGGGACGCACGGCATCACACTATATCCGTACCGTAATAAATTAAAAGCAATTTTAACTGTCCAAAACCCGTACCTGCACCGCGCACTGCTACGGTTCGAAAATTATAATATTTACAACGTGATCCATTTACGACAGCTATCGACGAAGCGAGCTAATATTTGTATTTTAAACAATATTAATTGTGTTTTCGAAATATTTTCAATACGATTTCAAGTAAGTTTTCTCGAATTATATACCTCCAATCCATTTCAAACAAGCAAATTGAACAGCCGATCAGAATATATTATTTCATTCACGATTTTACTCGTTAGATTTTATTATGAGTAGGTTAGATTCTTAGGTACCCATATCGATAAATAATATCAAGTATACATGAGAGTTCGATAGTAAAAGATTGGCACATCTGGAGGGGCGGAGGGGGGACAAGTAGCTGGTAAGTAGCAATTACGCCACAACACTAGCTACACGAATAAAATACAAATTAGCAAAGAAGTAAACCCATTGATACACGCCACAGATACGTTTCTGCAAACGTAAATTGATCATAAACACTCTTTCCGTGGAAAACTCATTCTGATGAATTATTATTTTTCAAATAATTTGCAGAACGGTCTTACAATAATTATATCAGTAGCTTTAGTGTAAGTGGAAGTGTACGTTTTGTCCAGATAAAAACATACGTTAGTTGCGATTCGTATTATACCCGTAACTTGTGGCACATGTTTCCATCAATCCATCATATTATAATATACGGTCATTGCGTCCGGCGGAAAATCCGTACAAATAACATATTATATTATTAATACATAATATTTGTATTGATGAAGCAATTCGTAACACCTATATAGACTTAAGTCATAAGTTAATAATTAATAAAGAACAAATATAACACAAATAAATTCAACAGCACACCTAGAGTTTAGTACCGATAAAAGTATGCAATTTAAACAATAATAAATAAATAATATAATATGACGTCAGAACAAAATGTATTTTTATTATTTTTGTTTATTAAGTTTAAACAAAAAAAGTGTTAGTAAAAAAACTAATATTATTTTTAATCATACTAACGTTATAACTTATAACAGTAATGTTGACAGTTTTAAGTCTGATACAACGGGAAGGAAAACATTGGTTGGAAATCGGTATCATACATTTTAATATCTAAAATTCCTGGGACACAATTATTTACGTATGCACTAGAAATACTCGGAACGCAATTTATAGCGGGACGCAACCTACAGTCACCCAATTATATTATTGTTATAAATAACCGATGACACTATAAAATAAATAATTTAAAAATAATACCTAATTATCAACACCAGCCCGCTCAGCTACGGGTGTTTTAAAATACCATTTTATTTTTTACTTTCAGCTATCGACCGGTTTATTAGCGAAATACAGGAGGTAAGTAAACCGCTGTTGTTTTCAACGCCGGGTTTGGAAATCGCCTGCAGTAATTGAAGGGTCGAAGGTAAAAACAAACATGAAACAAACAAACAAACAGAAAAAAAAAACAATAAACAAACGTT
Source organism: Acyrthosiphon pisum (assembly GCF_005508785.2). Taxonomy (NCBI): domain Eukaryota; kingdom Metazoa; phylum Arthropoda; class Insecta; order Hemiptera; family Aphididae; genus Acyrthosiphon; species Acyrthosiphon pisum. The sequence continues at coordinate 67,196,712 of NC_042495.1, forward strand.
AAATCAAACCGGACGTTACGATATGTATTTAATTTAAGGTCTCGGACGGATTTTTAATGCCAACGCGGCAACGTGTGCGGAAAAGTACACGAAAAAAACATTTGCACGCGTTAAAATCTGACGGGCGTTGTTGTCGTGTCCGGTGCGGCGTACAGTACGTCGGAAAAGGGTAGACTTCCGTTGCAATGTTATAATTCAACCGAAATAGATTCGATATATTATATTATATTATTATTCTCCAATACGGTTCACCCGGTAAATGCCTCCGTGTTGTAAAGGTGTGCCCGGAGACAGATCTCCCGCGCGTTGAATTTAAAGAGCCATTATATTTTTACATTTATTTTTTGTACACATAGCATTTGCACATAGACGCGTTTAATTCCCACTGCGAGTTTTTTTAAATTAATAATGGTAATTCGACGACGGAAAAGAAAACGATAATTTGATTAATGATATTTTTATAGACATATTATAGGAATGCAGTATATAGGTAGGTAATCGATGAGAAGAAAATAATATAATTCATAGCGATGAAGACCGCGAGTGCAAGGCAAAAACGCGAGATCATGGGAACTTCAATTGTATTTTATAATAATTATTATATCCTCAACACTGCGAATTAATTGTTTTAGTAAAATTTGATTATAATTTTTAAAACGATTTTTTGTTACCCATGCTGGTCGTAAAACAAACGGTATTGACTTTGTCAATAAATTGTTTAAGTAATTTTTCTTTGGATATTTCCCCACTAAATGCTTTTCGTGTTTTTGACGTTAAGGTATATTGTAATATGTTCTATAATATATATTTTAACTGTGATGAATATTTAATTGTAAATTATACTCGCTATATTATTGCAGTTTATGCTCTACACAACATTACTATCTTAGATGATTCATGATTGAAAAAGAATATTAAAGAATTCAAATAAATGAATAAATTATAAGATTTTTTTTTGTGGTCATCACCATTTGAAGTTGTACAAATGGTTAAATTTTGAACTTTCCAGTACGTTCCATGTAAGTATGCCTGAAATTTATAAAATTACATAGGTAATATTATATTATTGAAAATGTTTGAAACAATGTTTGTTTTTTTGACGCAATTACTTTACTTACAGTATTCGACATGGTGATAACATAATATTATATTTCACAATTTATTCTGGTCACGTTTGTAATGAATGCTCAACTTTTTTGTATGGAAACAATACAAAAAAGTACAACGACATCGAAGAGCACAAATAATTTGAAATGCCCTAAAGGAAGAAAAATCAAAAAACACTTTTAAGTTCCAATGACAGCAAATAATTTGCCCTCCTCAGTGTGAATAAATTGTGTTATATACAACAAAAGTATTGATAAAAACGGTTCGTACAAAACATTTTATATACGTGAACATTGACAGTTCCTGGGGTACATAAACTTATTACGTTTTATATTTATTCAGGTTATTCAAATATTCGATTTTTTTTTCATAAAATCAAATGGTGTATATACTTTTTAGATAAAAAAAAGAAAAAAAAGGTTCCACATAATATTTAAAAGTTTACTTTTATATATGTTGTAATAAAATATGATGTTCCGTTATAATAAATTGTTGTACCTGCGCGTCCTGCTGCATTAAATGTAAATAGTACGCAACGGTAATTTTATCGTGTAAATATAATAAATATATAGTTGAGTACGGCGTTTTTGTTTTTATTTTGGATACCAACACGTATATAATAGTCATGTAAATAGGTGTTTCGCCACGATAAAATGCAACGATTATCTCATACCATTGAGTACCGTTCTAATATAGCGTTTCTGTTTTTTTTCCTGTTTAAAAAAAAAAAAACAAAAATTGATTTTCGTTAGTTTTTCAGCTTAAAATAATATTATTTAAACGACGTATAAACACGTCAAGTTTTATAGACGGTTATTTATTTGTTTTTATTTTCATTCCGCCGCCACCAGCAGCCAACGACGATCGAGTTTCTATATACACACACTATTATTAGTACATAATATAGTATAATATTATATTAATATATAGATACCCAGCTAATATTTTCCGTAAGAATCACGCTATCGACTATAATGTACGTAATATGCGTATAATATTAAATTCGTCTTTCGACGAATAAGTGTACATTATCACGTAGCCGAATCCATTTATCAACACCACCCGCAGTCACCGCCGCCGCTTGTATTAAATATATTACTGTTATCATAACACGCGAAACCTCCGAAATTATTTTTAATAAAACACGAGACACGGAGCTCCGGCCGGGACGACTTGCGAATTAATCATATTATTCCGTGTAAACATATTATTATGCCTTCATCATTGGTGGAAAAAAAAATTAGGTGGCCGTACGGCTTTATTACGAGATGAGCGACGTATTTTTTTTTTTTTGTATACAATGCATAATGATCAATTTATTACGAGGTCTAAAAGCTACTGTCTCTGCAAACAACGCACGTAACCAAACATAAAACCGCGGATCGTTCAGCAAAGTCGTATAATAATATACGTCTGATTGATCTGATTCCGAGAAATATTAATAATTGTTCAATTTTATTTCCTCGGTTAAATAAATAAGAACGTTATTAGAGTTTTATGTATAGTACCTATACGCGAGGTACCACATAAAATAATAAAATACGAGAGGTATTGTAATATTGGGATCAATATTGTATGAAATATTTAATGTTTTAGTTGCGTGTTATTTGTATTTTATATGAATGACAATCTACACACCCACTATAAAATAATAATTCCCATCAAAAGTGGAGAATTTGTTCAGAGAATTCGGCAACCATTAATAAGAAGCAATGTCACCAGAACTACACATCTGATCAACGCCTACGCAACTATTATTTATTAATGAGACTTCAGACGTATCATCGAAAGTATAGTTCGCACACGTTAACATAAAAAATAAAATATTATCGTATAATATAATATATTATTATTATTAAAATTTAAAATATTTTCTCACTGCACTCAAACAACAAAGGTGATCATAATCAAAAATATCAAAATACAATATTTTGAAATTGTATAACATTTGTTTTTATGAAAACAGCAATTAAACAACGTAGTGACATGCAAAATAGTTATTAATAGTCAATAGACATCTAGTTTGATTTATTTTATTTTTTTAATCTCAATAGGTACTTAAAATATTGAAATAATAAAAATACATTTTAACGATTGTAATTCATTGTGGTTCATAAAAATCTAACTATACAACATATTCCTGTTTCTTCTTATTTTTACTTACATTATTTTTCAGTAATGATAACATCGTCATCGTGTAGAATATTGTACAAAATCACAAACTATATTATACTCGAATTTTATCCCACATATTTGTAATAATTAATCGCGTTTAAAGTTTCTGAAACAGATCTGTTACTATATTATAATATAGTCAACGACATAAACACTAGACGGAGTTTATTTATGTGCAAAATATGTTAATATAACTATAGGTATAACTGACAACTGTATACTATAATAGCATAGTAAGTTGTGAGTCTACGTAGACTGACTTGGTTTTTGTTCGCTATTCAACAACATTTCTCAACATTGTACGCATAGTACATTATCCTCAGCATTTTACCAAGTGATAATTCGGTACTGTTTTTTGGAGTTGAAAGGTCTCACCAAGAAATAAGAATACGTTAAAACCTTTGTAAGTTGTATCTATTCAACAAAAGCGAGTTAAAATAGAATTTGTTTAAGTAAACACCGTACAAAAAGCTCCGTTGATCGTGACTTAAGATCCCGATGGTGTACCACGTCGCTTAAGACTTTAATTTTAAAGAACAATCGCAACTATGCTCATAAAACAATGCTAATGCTATGTTTTTCGGTATAACGTTAACGAATAACGGTATTATATAAGTCAAAGTTCATAGATGAAACTTAACATCACATCGATGGTATAAAATATATATTATATCTATGATATATCAGGTTTCATGGTAAAAATCATAGTTAGATAAACTTTTTCCCTCTTGATCCCACGTTCTATAATAATATATTAGTTGATTCATTTTAATGTAAATACAACATTCTGCATTACAACAATCAAAATAAAATCGATTTTTGTCAAACAGTAGTGTTGCGTAAATATTCCCTTTTTTCTATAATTTTTTTTTTTTTAGTTTTCCCTGATTATTTTGAAAAGTATCAAATATATTCAAATTCCCACCCACCAAAAACTTCAACATCGAGGAGAATTTTTAGTACTCTAAAACCTGATAGTAGATACGAAAATTGTAAAACAAACATCATTGTAAAACCAGTAGCTATGAGCTACGCTCAAAATCATGGGCATATAATATTAGTATACCTACATACCTATATTAGTTTACATATATATAGTAAATATAATATGTAATAGTTATAAAATGTGAGCAATATCTCTTACTTGTAATATGTATTATGGTGGTCGCATAAATAAGATAAACTCACAATCACGTACTTGAAGGGCTTACGAAATCTAAACACTCTGGAAGCACTCCGTGGCTGTTTGAACATCGTGTATAAATTGACGTCTAGATATTTAAAACTCAAGTGACATATTGGATATACTATCGTTAGCTCTTCGCTTTCACGTGGATACCGCATAGTCTACAAAAATCTGCAAAACGTTTCACTGCCACAACAGATGCTTTGTAAATATTAACTGAATAGTAATTTTGTGGCTTATTTGTTTAATATTTTTATTCTATTGCGATGTTTTGGTCGTAAAATCATTAAGTCAGAAGTTGTGGTTTTGATAATCAAAGTTGACATAATTAATTGACAATGATAAATAAACACCCAGTCTGATTAGCATATATAATTAGTGTTTAGCACGGTATACGCGTACAGATAAGAGAGTTTACACCAAGGACGAAATATTATTACAATAAATCCGTTTTTACGTTTGAAAAAATATTTCATTTTCAAATAAAAAAAATGACAAAGTTAAAAAAATAATAATATTATTATTGAATAATGTGTAAATTAGATTATTTTTTTTTGCAATTTATTAATTTAACGTATTAATTGACCTTCCAGGATATTTGTAATTTTTTAGTATTGCATTTTATTACTTTAATACAAAATTAATACTGGTAAACTAAATTTTCAGAAATTCGATATAATTTTAAGAATTTTACGAAAACTGGTTATTCGGAGCCACCAGAGACTAGGTGCGTCTATTTATTATTATTTTGTATCAAATATTAAATTCTGTACGTGCTTATAATACAATTTATTGGAGTAACTTCATATTTTTATATGCGATGAAAAATATACCATATTATTATATTATTAAGGTACCGTCATATCGATACCAAAACCAATTACTACATTTCAATATTATATTATAAAGGTATAACAGAACTCGTGTTGAAATTTAATAAAAAAAACCCTCAGGACAATAATTAAAACAGACACACTTTTTCTTCATTTACAATCCTTCTTGTGTGGTTTACTAATTCAGACTTAAATGTCGACTATATTTGTTATGAGGTTGGATTATAATAATATTATTATACGAACGTAAAATAATGTGCTTATACATAATACACCGGGTAGTGTTTATTTTATTAGGCTATAATACTACTGCATATCTATTATGATATTAAAATTTGTATTGGATAAATGTATAAATAATATTTAAAAATCATACGTAGGTACCATTATTACCTAAGTATATATTATGAATAACTGTATAATTATGGTATCTACAGGTAAATAAAAAATTGATTAACGAAGCGTTCGCCAACATATTATTAAATTAAATTCAAAAAATGTATGTTGATTACCTATATTTAATGATAACCGCAATAATAATTTTTTTTTTCATTTTAAATATAGTAACAAATAGGTAGTTATAAAATAGTATACCAAAATCAATATTTATCATGTAAATACAACCATTGCCACTTTTAGTTTTTAAATAAATGAATTGTTTTTTTATACTATTTAGATCCTTATAAAAAATACAATTGGATATTTAATTAACTATTTAGTACATTGAGTAGGTAAGGTTATAGGTCAGCAATATCAATCATCGAACAAAGAATTGTATTTTAAAAAACTAGCATTATTGAAATTATAACGAAGAGCCGTTATATTATAGGCATTATATGTAGCAAGCGTGATTCTAGCAATTTGAAATTGAGAGGGAGTAGGGTTATAGCAGATTATAGATAAGATTTGAATAGCTAGAATTGTATTCATATTTTAAATGTGTGGTATTTAAGGCGTATTAATTATATATTATAACCTACATAAATAAATATATAATATATAAATTGTTCAAACAGAGGTTAAAGCCACTTACCCCCCCCCCCCTCCTCTTCTGGATCCGAGTTTTGTATATAGCATACTTGCACAAACTTACATATTAGGTCTGTCGATGTGCGAGAAGACGTCTGCCGCCTATATATATAATGTAATATCAAATTACACGCAGTACTACTCGTACAGAGTAATATTCACGTCTTATTATATCATAATATAATATTTTTTATACAATAAGAATGTCGTGAATAATGATATCGTTCACTATAGAGTTTGGACGAATATTCACCGAGGTAGCCAAAACAAGTGCGCAAGCGTCGCTTACGGCGTACGACATTTTACGCGGTCTTATCTTTTCAATTGCTCCGTGCGAGTTTATTATCGCGTACGATCGTTTCTCGCGATTATTTAGCGGTAACATTATTATTATCTACCAGTGAGTTATGAGAAGGTCGACCGGAACCGACGAGGACGACCGAATCGTTTGTGAGAATTTCGCAGTTTGTGGTGTAATCATTTGGAATAACACATACGGTTTGTTTTCTGTATTTTTTTTATCGCCTACACACTTGGCAAAAAAATGTACAAAATATTATACATTTATGCATGAAAACAACGTGTGTTCGTAGTTCGTACTACGATTGCTCACATCTGAACTCGAATGCACATAATATTATAATCATAAAAATTTCGTCTTTGACAACCCCTACTACACGCCATTCGTTCTTTTTTATCTGTACCCATTGAAATAATATAATATGATATTATTATTTACAAAATATAAACTAATTATACGTCCAACTGCAATTCCTGATACCCGCTGGTGTGATGCGTGACTTCCCTGCACGCATTTTCACGTCTGTAAATTATTTTTATTATTAAATTTCAAATACCTAATCAAATATAAATAGGTAACAAACTATATCCTTTATGTCAAAAACCGACAAATTCCGAATAATATATCGACAAATTGGCCATTGACCGACGCATTTGACGTATTGGTTTTTTTCCTTCAAAATACGATTTGGTTGAAAATAATGCCAAAATCTCACATTTAAAATTTCTTAGAGTGGACAGGTCTAAGCCTGCCGTGTTCTCTCAAAGGTTGACAATAATTTTACGATTAAATATTAATATAAATGCTTTCAAAAATCAATACTAGGTCCACGCAACCGAAGAACAAACACAATATGCAAATATTAGACGATTCCGAATATTACGTGAGTTTGGTCCACACGCTTTTATATTGCATTCGAAAGCAAATCCGTCTCAAAAAAATCAAATTGAATACTTTTTATTGGAGTTAAAGTTCTAGATAAATCTTTATTTTACATTTATAAATCAATGATGATATTGTATAATAAGTCTAAAATTTATTAAAATATCAATACCTATTGAATATATACCTGTATATTTTATAAAATGTCTGGATAAAGTACCTAGTTATAAGTCAGAACAATATTATAAAAAAATGATTATTATTGAATTTAAGTAATTTTTTCAAAAATTAATTAAAAACGAATAAAAATCGGGTTGATAATGACGTGATAAAACGGTTGATTGAACCACATTGAAAAATTACAGATTGATAAACAAATTATAGTCGATACTTAAATGTGAAATAATTAATAAGGTTACAATGATTACCGTACTTCATTGGGAAACAAATTGAACAAAACAATAATAACCATCCAAACTGGATCCACGCTTCAAAAATATATTAGCATTTTATGAAATTAAAAAAAAAAATAGATTCACATCACAATGATATTTATGATGTACGTCATTCACACATAAAACATAATGGTTTGTCTATATATGGAATAAACAAACGTATCTGCTAAAGCATTTACAACGGTTATTTACTTAACAGTTTTATAAAACGCTGAATTTTGTGAAAAAATGTTATACCTATTAAAATAGAAAAATAGAGAATACGGAAATTTCGTAGAGATAGATTAAGTGCTTATTTATAGCCACCAATTTAAATCAATCACGATATAAACTTAGAAATTATTAGCAAACTTTGGACTTAGATCTGATCTATTTCCTAATATACATACCAATTAAGTACGAGCTTGATGTGATACAAAAGTTAAGTAGGTGCAGGGACGGGTTAATGCATGCCAGGGGCAGATCTCGAACTTGAAATCCGTCGTGGGTGGTGATTATGATATTATAACAGCTCATCCAACAGATGTAAGCGTATTTTTCAGAATTTAAAAAAAAATTCATGTAAACCCTAAAATTAATTATTTCATAAAATATTGATTTTTCATAAAATGAAATCTTCAATAATTTTTTGATTAAATATAAAATTTAAAAATATAGACAATATATTATGTTACAATTAAATAATAATATACCTACCTTATGTAAAAAAAAAAATGATAGAGATGGAGAATTTTCCACAAGAAATATGTGTAGTAATTTACCAACATATATTCACCAGTTTTAGAACTTGTAGGTGAATTGGTAAACGTAACTTGGTGTGAATAAGTTATATTTACCTATCAGTTCAATCGCTATGAAACAGAGAGAAAATTTACTGTAACGTTTTAAACATTATAACGGACATCGATTAAAAGTTTTGTGTGATAATAATAATTAGTAACAGTTAACCAACAAATCAATTTTCATGAATCATAATCAATTACAATAAAATTATTACTTTAAAGGATAACCTAACATTTTGAGTGTTAAAAAAATTTGGTAAATGTACGGTATTTTTTTTACCGATAAAATATTACCTCGTAAATTTGTCACATTCGCAACTATAAAAAAAATAAGTATACTTAAAATAATAACGTGAAAAATATAATATGTATTATATTTTATATTGAGTGGACGATATAGCAAACGATTGAACAAATGAATGAAACAAAATATTATTGAATGTACAGGTGGACATTTCTCAGTACTTACTGCCTACCTAGACAACAATAAATTATAAGGCTAATATTCTATTCGTTTCGTTTGTTTAAACATATTAATTGTTCGAAACAATAATAATCAAACAAACGGTGAATTAGTAGTAGATTATATTAATACGCATAATAATATTATTTATTATATTAATTCGTAGATCACGTGTTGGAATGGTACCAACGCGCCTCGCCGTATGTTTCGAAATGTAAATCAATTACTACGGAATCGGGCCGGGAAAATCCACCACCGTGTACACAAACTTTTCGCAGCAGTATTTTACGGCGGCGGAAACTGGGCCCGGCTGGGCTGCTAATTTGAAAATCGTTAAAATAAACGAGCTCGCAGTCAAAATGAGAGAACAGTAATATTATTGCGTCGTCTCAGCATGTGTGGTATACTATATACACAGTGAAAACGCACAGTATGTTTTATTCATTTTAAAGTTCATAATGATAATATTATGACATAGATTTATATGGTGACATTGTTGTAGGTACAATGATTATTTCGATTTCTTGACGATTATCGAGCGCGCGCAGTTGGACTATAATTCTGAACGCGGAATGTGATTCATTTTGTATGACGCGTGGAAGAGCGTGGAAACATTTTTTTTTTGTCGATTTACTACGATGAAATAATGCGATTAAAAATTGACTCTGTCGGAAATCAAATGCCTGTTCGAACGTTAAAATCGTGTAAACACTCCGAATTAACGATTCCTTTGAATGTAACGAACACGAAAAAAAACTTGATGGAAATTATTTGTAAGACGCAAACCATAGTTCGTTAAAAAATTACAATACAGCGACGTTCAAAGATTTACAGAGTGTCTTTTTAATCATTCTTTTTTAATGCGAGTAATATATTTTTAGCAGTGACGAAATGCATAACCATACTATAACGACCATAGTAGGACCCCTCTCCCCCCCACCCAAACCTTTTAGGGGGCACTGATTTAGCGTAGGCATTCGGGTAAAACATTACCACCATTACAATGTATAAGTGTTTATTTTTTTTTTTTTAAGTAAAATTATTTTGGTACGCGCTCGGCTGTCGACAATTCATTTGAGTGCGGTTATTTTTTAATTTATTTTTTTTACCCGAAATTTGACAATACATCTGGGCGTGAAATCCTATTTACAGTGAAATAACTACGCACGATGTTATTTTTTTGCGGATTTAACTTATCTGATGACACAATTCTGAAAGGTCGCAAAATCAATTGATTACTGTATTTATTTATAATCATTATAATAAATTATGAGTAATAACTAATATTGCAAAGAAGGTTTATGGATTATATTATTTTATTTTAATCTAAACGCACGGTTTCCGCCCTCTACACACAGCTGTATCAATACTGCATACTCGGAGCGCCGTCTCAATTATACGATTTCCCTTAGAAAAAAATATAATTTATTTTGTTATTCTGCTGATGTGACTTTAACGATAGTATTTTCTGTTATTTGCGAATCATTAGCAAATGGGTATTGTTAATTACTCAACTCAGTCACGTGATATTTGACCACAATGACGATAGTTAATAATAATTCTATTTGTCTTGTTGTTTTGATTATCATTATTTATCTTTTTCTTTTCAACCGATTATATTTCTTGATACGATATTTAATTCGGTCTTTCACATTATTATCACATTAAAATATGTAGGTTTATAACAAATATATTAGTGTATTAACGTACCTATTACTTAATTATTCGTAGATTATAAGACATCCGTTTCCGTCCAACAACATCACATACTCGATACCCATGAAACTAATTGAAGTACGGAAACTGCAGCTTTTATATACATATTAAGCTTTCCTTTTAGCGTAGCCGACCTGAACGAAAAGTTTATGATGCCAATAAATAAAATAGCTCTGAGCCAATTTAAATTATAACCGTAATTAAATTTAAAACAATAGACTCTGGTTGTAATGGATTGCGTTTTTAGACTAACGAATATCTAACTTCCACCTGCCGTAAGATAAAACTAATAAATATTAAGATCTTGCGAATAATTCATTTGGAATAGTTCAATTATTTATTTTGTTTTATTTTTTACGCCAATTGTATATAGATGAATACGTAACCACTTTCGACAGAGGAATAAAAAACTTTTTGTAAATCCATAAAACCACTAGGTAGGTAGATAACCAAGTATGTGTATTTTTTCGACGCGCTGAGACCTTAAATATTAATAACTCGAATACATGGTACTGAAAAGGAACATATTTTGGCAAAATAGCATCGTGACAAGAGCCTTAAATATTGAAGAACGCGGTAAAAGCATTTGACAATTTATGTTGATGAAAATGATTATGCTTTTGTATACATACTAAAGGCACTGTATTTTAAGGTAAAACTAAATTGCGTGTTCCATAAAGCGTATATTTTGAAAGTATGGAAAAATAAGGACATAAAGTAGATAGTAACAAAGAAGTTTTAAAAGTAAAATGTTTTATTTATTTAAACTAAATATTCAAATATTTATGTTATACGCATTTGGCATATAAATTCACAATAAATAACTTTTTTGTTTATTTTGCCAAATTTTTAGTTTACATATTTCAAATAAAATAATATGTATAATACATTAATACATATTTTTCAGAAATTTTAATATGGTAATTTTTACTTAAAAGATAAAACAAAATAACAATTAATGCACGTGAAACAGAAAAATAATTTAGACTTGAGGCAGTAATAAATAATATATTACTACACTATGTGTTTTACAGCGTTTTCAAAATGTTTAGAACATTCAATGTGGACTTGAGATCACGAACAATGATAACGGTTGACATACAAGTTGATAATTAGCCAGTAGCTAGTTAAATTAAATTCGTCCCGAGTCGATGCATGTTAAACACAGATTATACGATTCCAAATTCCAACCGTAAACTATTCACGGTTTCCAAACTTTGATAATATAATATATATAATTAAGTATGCATAGTAAATAGTGCTTATAATAATCAATGTTAAATTAATTTAATTCAATTGTTATTTATTCTCCATAAAAAAAGATTATTGTATCTGACGTTGAACCTTCTTTTCTAATAAAAAAAAATTGACTGTGTTCTTTGATATTAAGCTTGGTAAAAATGTACTTGGGTACGTTTAGGTAAACTAATAGATATTATCCTTTCCGTGATAGCAGGCCCACCGAGCCAATCTATTATAAATAATATAACACATTTTACCCAATCAAATCTATTTTCAGACATTAGAAAATATGTATTAGCCATATCTATTTTAACCACTTACATTAAATAGCTAAATGTCAATACAAAGCAACATTTTTAAAAAAATATACATTTTTTTTAGGTTCTACTTTTTTGATTGTCAATTAACAATATTATACATAAGTTTTCAATTTAAAATTCCGAAATCGGTGTAGACTCTTAAACGAATTCTTTGATACATATATGTAATATGTATATTATATAATATATAATATAGGTACATATATATATGTGTATATAGTATGATGCGTTTGTATATTCGAATTAAAATCTAAGCACAGTTTGACGCGGTATTGTATTTAACTATAAAACGGAATGCATAATGTATGATTTATATTATTATAATATGTACATAGGTAATAAGTGCACTCTTGCACGGAATTAACAAACGTCGTATGCCTAAAGAGTACATTAAAAGGGTTACTAATAAATTTAATAGCAGTGTAAGTATACAGTGCGTATCGCAATACATAAGAAATGCTTATTTCCTTTTAAAGAAAATGTAAACGATTTTACTGATGCTTAATACATGATGAATTTATGACGAATATATACGGTAGAGTTGAACATTCAACATTACTCTGTGATTTTATGCACGTTGAAGTTCAAAAATAAGTATGATCAAGCACAGCGGGTTAAAAAACACAACGCGAAAAATTTTAATTGCGATCGATTTTTTTCAACTCACCTACTGAACTCAATCGTTAATTTAATAATATTATATTACAAAGTACTCATAGTCGGTATATAAAAAAAAAAATTTTTTTTTTTCACGGTTTTTATGACACGTGACATTTTGCTATTAGCCCGCACAGAGTAGGTAGGTTATAAATATTATAAATCACATTGGTGTCTTAAAAAGTAAAACTGCGAACAAGATTTAATTAAATTTAATTGAAAAGATTAATCATTTCACCGCCGTGGTATAATATAATAAATAATAGTAAAATAGTTTTTAGTTTTTTCACAGTTAAAATGAAGTAACTTGTTTTATACTCACCCGAAACTCACGGTCTTCCGTAAAACTTTCGTGACAAAACTTTTCCCTCTATCTCGTTAAACGTTTGTCAAAACTTTTGAGGAGGAAGCGGATTCAAAAGTCCCGGACGTAATTATCACTTTGGGGTTTTTACCTTTATAAAATTATTTCGAATCTCGGAATTTGTAACGTGTGAAAAATCCACGGAAATACGTAATATAAACGCACTTGGTGGTTTAAACGTTGTAAACAAATATTTTTCCAAAATCTATAAAATATAATTTTTATACTATTTAACATTATTGTAGCTAAGCTATTTTCAGAAAATCGTTAAACCATCTGGACTGCAGTATTTTCGACTCAATACAATAAATTTAAGTCTTTCATACTAGTCACGGTCTGTCTATAAATATTTTTATATAACGCGCAGTACCGTCAAACAGCAAATGACTCATTTATTTAAAGAACGGAAAAGTATTTTCGAAAATTATGTGTAAGAATCAGAAATATTTCAACATCTGGGTACTTACTTCAAAGCCGAATGTCGCTGAGTTTATCACGCTCGTCACATTTATTATGTTTCTATTTTTTTTTCTTATTATTAGCGATTATTCAGTCGATTTTGTGCATCTTAACTCTTAATCGTTAATTAAATAATTCAAAATATGTTCACATATTAGTGGTAGAACTGAAAATAACGAGCAAGCGAATAGAAATAAATATTATTATACTAAATAAACTTTATTCAAATTTCTGCGGAATAAGTGGTAAACATGTTTACTCGATGCGCCTCGCTTGAAATATTATGGTAATTACTCGGTTCTAACAAAAATTACACACGGACTACGTATCTAAATTTTCGTTGGAAAATACAACAATTTGGTGTACGTGTGCGATGATGGAATAAAGCCAAAGTTGTGATTCGTAGAAATAACGCCATACTGCGCGACTTACTATAATATACTATAAATATTTAATAATTATATTATTATTCTATTGTTATTCCATCGCAATACAAAGACAATAAATTATGTATATGGTATTTGAGTGTTTGGTGCTAAAACTGTGGACATTATGATGGACTATTCAAAAATTCGTTGATTTTTACCCCAACGCTTTTTTTTTTAGATTATGGTTTTTTTGGCAAGCATTAATAGATATGCGTTATCCAGAGAGTTGTTTCCAATAAAGACGTTGAAATCATAAGCTGTGTAGTAATATTTACACTTAACAGAGCAAACAATATAATATTTGTAGAAATATAGACTAAAAAATGATTTTGTGTTTCAATCAAACTCGAATGTTTTAGAAAATCGTATTTGGTATTCAATCATTCGTGTGACATTTTCTTAGTAACAAAATGTATTTAAATAAAAATGCGTAAGTAAGCACCTTGTTACTCACATCTTAGCATTTTCAATATATCTTTAAATACGAGTATTTGACAACATTGCTTCAAAATTACATGCGTGCTGGAAATAAAACACAACAACCCACGAAGAACGATTAGGTGCGATCATTTCGGTGCCAAACGAGAGTCTTGCGCTGGTAATCGTTTACAATCGATTAATACTTAGTGTCAATAAATCGGCGGGGGTCGTGATTGATATATTTATTATTGATATCAACTTATGATATGAGTAATATTTTCTTCGGGATAAAAACAAATACGGATGAACCGCTAAAAAATTTAACGTATAAATTTATAAAATTGTACATTCATAATACCTACACAGTGAAAGTGTAAAATATTTCTATAGAACGTATTCGTCGTACTTGTTGTCTAATGATAACTTCCACGATATACGCCCTGAGTTATATTATGACGCAGTGGCGTAGCCAGGGGAAGGGCTAAGGAGGCTGAAGCCCCCCGAAATGTTTAAATTTAAAAAATATTTTAATGGTCTAGACCTATGATAGTCGCTAAAAAAGTTTTATATAGTATTTAAAATATTTAAAAATTATAAATTATAAAGTTGATCAGCCCCCCATCAAAAAAAAACCTGGCTACGCCACTACTATGACGTAACAATGTAAGCATCGTGAATGAAAATTATCGTCCACAAAGCTGGATGTCCGTTTTTTGTTAATTACGTGTTTCTTTTCAGCTATGATGTTAATGTAGTTAAAAACTCAGAGGGAGGTCGTTCTTGCCACGCTCTGCTCACATCCCCATCCATCGTAGATACCTCTCCCCCTCCATATTAATCTACTCATTAGTAGCAAGTCATTAGCGTTAATCAAAAAAAAAAAAGAGTAGAGAGCAACGCCGCACTCGTTTAGGCTTAAAGAAAATATCGATCGGCATAAGAGTACGGTGACATACATATTATTTTCACTGTGGCTGGGAGCTTAGAGGACGCTCGTATTTTACGTGTTGGATAAAATTAGAGTATCTATATCAACTCTACGCTATGATAATTATATTACCCTGGTCGCCGCACTTGGCCTTTTTTAATTCAAAGTAAAGTGTGTGTGTAAGTGTTCAGCGACACGACCGAGAGCAGAAATAATATTGTGGTAGATATAGAGAATAATATCCTCTATTTCTAAGTTTATCCCGAGGTGTCGCGACTGTTTTTAAAATATTTAACTATTGTATATTTTGCAGTTCGTTAAAAAAATAACGAAATCTTATGCAATAAATAAATGTCCGAGAAAGTCTTTGCAATTGAATTCGCTAATGGTACACGCCATAAAAAAAAAACAAAAAAACGATGGAAGTGTCACTGAGATTCATATACGTTTAAAACCACGAGAAAACCTAGAATTCGCTATTTTACACGTCATGGTGAACGTTATATTATTTACCGACGAAACACGCGTGTCATTATGAGCTAAAACATTGTGGACGTGAATGTTTAGTTTGTGATCGACTCAGATGGATTACATAATATTGTATACTATAATAATCCGTCCTATATCGTCCCTATTGTATACAGTTTTTTTGAGTGTTTTTATTTTAAGCCATTAATAGTCCACAATAGCCATATGTAATGAAATAATCCATTGAAACACAGCAGTATTAATCAAAACGTATATGTTTTTAGAATAAACCCATTTTCAATAGGAATTATATTTTAAACACATATTACTTATGTCGCTTTCAAGTGCACCACAATATTCTCAAAAGTATTGTACACACTACACAATCAATATCAGTCGGTGGTTTTCACGTCTAAAGCCAGGTGTGACAATTCAACTGCAGTATAGGCAAATAGGAATGTATTTAAAATAAATTGAATTTTTCTATGGCGTGGGACGTGGTTGGTGAAGTGGATGAATATAATACGGTAAGCGATCGTGTACGTGGATACTGGATAGTGTATCTATTTCTCGGGAATATTTACGAAAAAAAAAAAACAATTTCTAAAATTTGAAATATAATTTCATTTTATCCGACTACGTTGGCATGACAACGATACGATATAATATTATTTCAACAGTGCGTGTATGCAAAAGCGGTCGTTAACATTTTTATTTTTATATATTCCTCTGAGGACGGATTTGTCTTTTTTGGACCTTCCTATTCAGTTTGTCATAATGGTGCATTTTTTTTCCTTTTGATATCGCAACCTAGGTGGAGACTGCGCCATTAGCCGCGTCGTTTATTGTACAAATCAAGGCTGGCTCTGTGAGTATCGACGATACTAATATTGTGTACGAAAAATGTGTACGAAACAGTTTTGCAGGGACTATTTAGTGGATAGGTGTTTGGGGCACTTTTCGGAGACAGTATCTGTTTTTAAGCCTATCGATGAATTTGACCCATTAGATGCTTGAGCAATGGACCCAATAATTTATTTTTGCAACTGCAGGCCGCGGGGTCATGTGCCACTGCTCAGCTCAAATCGCCTTCAAACCGACCTTGCAGACAATGCATATCGTGTAGGATCTTCCGTAATCGTCTTCACATCCATGGTGTCATAAGAGGTGGTGGTGGTATGAAGAGACTTCGTGATATGGCACCTCCTGGGATTCTTCAATCCCTTGTTAGGTCGTAACTATCTCGTTTGAGTCGACGGGAAGGACCAAGGACGGCTAAAAATGTTGCGCATAGCAGTCCGGCATACATCGTCCTTGGTCAGAGCGCGCGTGTGCGTCAGCCCTCATTGCGTTTCATCTCGGGCATAACTGTGAACGAAATTATGACATCAAACACTTTTTTACGTAATAGCATTACTGTCGTCATGTGTACGGGGGTAGGAACATAATGATGATAGCGATACGATGATAAGAATAACAATATAGCGGGAAGACTCACCGTCGCAAATGAACACCGTGCAAAAGTCTACGAAATCATTTCTCGAACGCGTCCGATATAATAATATACGATAATATATACACAATGTGTTTTTATTACCACATCAAAAACATTATCATTATTATAATATCGGGGTGGCGTTATTATCACGGCTGATAGGGAGAGAACATATTGCAAACGAGCATAATTCATTTTTATCGTGCGCTAAAACTGAATGGGTCTCTGGCCATAATATACACGACCGGCGGCGTGTCAATATTGCTTACGCCGTACGCCGTTTCGACGATACGCTCTCACAGCTCTTCAACAAAAAAAAAATAATAATAATAATAAAAAAAATGTTATAATATTATTATACTGCCGATGCGATGTCAATAACAATAATAATAATATTCCACAACGTGTGAATAGTTAGCGGGATACTCGTAAATATCGATTCAGCCAAGCATGCTTACATCATAATCGATACTTATGTCTGACTGATGATGATGATGATGATGATACATATTATAATGATAATCGTATTTCAAATTCGTCGTCGTCGTCGTCGAACGAGGGGGACGGGATCTGGAATAGATAGCACGCACGCAGATTTTCTAGCACGCCCAAAGATTACTATCAATTGATATTAAATAGCTGGTACCTATTACGGAATAGGATATTATTTTATCACGTTTGTCAATACCACGTTGTGGGTGGTATTTCAGTGATAACTATATAATAATACATTAGTACGAAAGATTATTTGGATAATGTTAATATACTACTGTCAAGGGTGTCAATACAATACTTGTAAATCTTGAAGTAATATTTTATTCCAGACTTTCTTTCAACGAATGTATAAATATTATGTATATAAGAAATACAGCTTCTGTAAAAATTGGGATTTTTAAGTTATTTAAGAAATGAACTGTACAAATAATTGTTATGAAAAGTAATGTATTACTCATTTCACCGTTCTTATTTTGATTATAATATACTGCTTTCTACTTACTTGGAATCCATATGTGGTAAACAGACTGAAAATCTGAACTAAAAGCAAAATTATTTGTATGATTTCAATGTTATGTTTATACAAAGTTTCTCATTATCCGTAAGTATAACGATACAGTCCATTCTTTGATATGAAAACACTAGAACAACGATTTATGCAACTTAAATTCGAATTTTTGTAAAAAAACATTAAATAATAATATGATGTGTTTTATGCTGTATATTTTAAGAATGATATGTACCTGGTCGGGTGGTATTGCTCCGAGTGCCCAGAGTGCCTGCACATAAACACGACCTCCTGTTAATAACCACATATCAAATTAATTCATTGTACTAATTTTATTATATGGATTGTAAACAATAATTAATAAGCATAAAAAAATATTTTACTTATTAATATATGTATCATAAATAAAATAATATATTTTATTTGTTTATTATTTAATATTTTATATATTTTATACATGTTTAATAATTAATTATCATCATTTTTTTGTTGCCTAATGTGCATAACAAAATGCGTTCCAATGTGTTCAAAGTTCTAATGTAAAGATAAATATCCAGAGAACACCAGCACGACGGGAATATTTTTTGTTTTCCAAAAAGTTATTTCTACGTTTAAATTCAGTACACAAAAAATGGTACATTTAACAAATTTTATATTTGTTCTACAATATTTATAAAAACACATAGGTACTTCATTAAACGATTGTTTTAACTTAGTACGTTTTTGATTGGGGTTCTACATTACGTTAATTTATATAGGTAATGTACACTTCATTGTTTAACTGAATACCTAACAACCATTGCTGAATTAATTTTAAATTTATCCAAACCAGACTGGGCGAA
This sequence comes from Acyrthosiphon pisum, assembly GCF_005508785.2. Classification (NCBI taxonomy): domain Eukaryota; kingdom Metazoa; phylum Arthropoda; class Insecta; order Hemiptera; family Aphididae; genus Acyrthosiphon; species Acyrthosiphon pisum. The sequence goes on from NC_042495.1 coordinate 67,216,267, forward strand.
AAGGGAAAGGTAATTATTGAGTGAAACAGGTCCCGCCCACGGCGTAAAAGTTGTTATCGATCGCTAACAATAAATTATCACACGGCGTGATTATTACTTAGATATGTCATATCACCTGCAGAAAGTTTTGATAAAAGAATATTGAAAATATTGCTAAACCTATTATAATGGGTACGCGTTATTTATAAATAATCGTCCTAGTGTGAATTTCAGAGCGTTTTCGTTTAAATCCCGTAATGGTGAAATACCATTCGAAATTCGAATAAATTCGTCTGAATGCTCGCGATGTGTTTATTTTCTGACGATATTATTATTTTTTTATTTATTTAAGTCTGTGAGCAAAAAATTGCCATCCCTCGCGAATTGCATTTACGTACTCGTCACGTTTTTATCTTTGCTTTTATGTGAAACGGCCACGCGCAAACTAGCTATATTATTTTATTGGGTATTCGATTTTTCAATACTTGTGCCTGATTGTACGTATTTTTTTGAGGTATTGGCACGAATTATGATCGAAAACGAGCTAAACGCAATTGCGAAAATAATTATATGACCATCATTGACTGATTATTTATTACCGACTGGGAAATAAAATAATACCACCGCCGCTAGTATAATTAAAATTCCCTTGAAAAGCCGTCGATTAACCGCAACCATATTATATTATACGATCAAAATGAAATTATTTTATCTCCTCACTAATCACATCCGCAAGATCAATGGAGGATTTACATTTTTAAAAAAAAAAATTCTCTTAAATTACTTACAATGAATGTAACAGTTTAATAATTTATGAATTAATATAGACGTACTATAATATACTCGTATTATAACGTCGTCAAATTTCCCAAATGCATATTATAATTTTTAAAGTGACTTCAAATTAAGCAATATTCCTATTGTAAAACAATGCACAAAGATGGTACATCGTGGTCGAACATACAACCTGAAAAAGAAATAACTAGTACCTACTAATTACTAGTACACACTACACGAGTGATTCAATATTAGTATATGATATAGGTAGATATTACGTTAAATTGAAGACAAAATAATTATCCACAAACTAAAATTAAAACTTCGACTGGGCCAATTTTGTGTTTATTGTGAAATCACGTGAACCAATGTAGAAAGATGGTACATCGTGGTCGAACATACAACCTGAAAAAGAAATAACTAGTACTAATTACTAGTACACACTACACGAGTGATTCAATATTAGTATATGATATAGGTAGATATTACGTTAAATTGAAGACAAAATAATTATCGACAAACTAAAATTAAAACTTCGACTGGGCCAATTTTGTGTTTATTGTGAAATCACGTGTACCAATGTAGAACATGTTAGTAGTTGATTTAATCACATTAATATATTATAATAATACCATTGGCGTAAAGTAATTTATGATTTTATGAAATTTATTTTAGAATCAATAAAAAAAAAAACGTCACGAGCTTGCAATATGGACTCGATAGAAAATATTCATCGAATGTTAAAATACTGTGACATTTGTGTACTCACGCGCAGTCAAATACTACAGGTTAGTATTCATATTTACATTTGGATTAAAAGGGTTCTACTCACATGTAGTTGTTTAGTAACAATAAAATTGTTTTTAGAATGAAAAATTCCGTGATCACTGCAGCGAGACTGCATGCGAGAGTGAACACAATAACTATAACCGATTAATAATTACTGTCGTATATTGTAGACAGTCGTCACTGTAATATTATTTAATGTACACATAATATAGGTAGAAATTAATTTATCAATTTAGATATTAATATAGGTCAGGCCAATGAAGCAAGATGTGCTGAGGCAGCAATAATATTCTCCTTTATAACACCGCCGTACGCGCAGGCACGGGCAGTCCCGTTGTCGCTGAGTGATTCGGCGAGAACGCAGGTACGACGATCGAGCGTGTGAAACGTCGATCGTAGTACGGGCTAGGCAATCTGAATTTGCTAAGTACTTTATTTATGTTTGTTTTAATTTAATAAAAGTGTTTCCGACCTTAAAACCCGAGTTGAATATTATTTTTAAGTCTTCTTCGTTCTTACCTTTAATATTGGAACAGTGACACACATACCTATAATAGTCAATGAGGTTTATTGCAAACTAAACAGTGCTCTGGTTGTGGGGTCCTAATAGTCATTCCAATTTAGGAAACGGACGTAGAATCGACAAACGTATACCATCGTGCCTCAAAGGTTAACAGTGCTAATCTGAATTTATTCTAGAGACAGTCATTAGCTTACGAAGGTAAGGCGTATAGGAGGTTTTACCGTGTGTCACTTTCGATACCAGTGATACCACATTACCTACACCTTGTATCATGTTTTTCACCAGCGCCGTCTCAATAATGCAAAACGCACAACTGCACAAGTAAGTACCTATAATAATAGTTTTAAAAATAAATTTTAATTTATTTCAAATTATGATTCGATTTCATTCATATCTGTGTCAGCCAAAGCTTCTATTGTGCGAATAGGTTACGATTGTTTTTCAGATTTATAAACGTATTCTTTAATGAATATCCCTGATTATATTATGTAGAATACTAGATTATTATGATTACCCATATCATTAAGTCAAATTCGTTCACGAGGAATATGGAATTTTGGTACCTAATAGTTTCATATAAACTCGAAAACCAAAATTTGTACCGACGTGATATTATATTATAATTAATATGCGTAACCGTTTCACTTGTAGATCACTTCAAATATGAGATACAAATTTCAAATTTTTTTTTTTAAATTGTTCTCGAAGTCGTTTACCTGATGACTATTATTTCAATACTAAATATAATTCGTGTTATGAATAAGACGTTGATATGTTTACAGGCTTGTAACTGTATACCTTACATTCCATTAGCATAATGTGCGCATTTTACGCCGATCATAGTGTTAGTGTACACGAGTGTAATATTAAAGTCTTATTTACTAACTAATTCCATTTTATATAAGCTGTACAACCATAATGTGGGCACCTAATTCCTAATTATTATAATTCTCTGGCCTCGGCACTTTAATATTAACAACTTGACTGCCTATACGAACGCCTTCCGTATCATATATAGGTACGCACTTAGTAGCTATATGAACCCTGGCCAAGTATCACGATATGTGATACTCATGGCAAAATTGGCAAGTCTAAGTAAAATATGAAAGGCAATAATTTGCGCAAGTTTGACGTGTATCACATATATGTCACGATACACCAGACTGCAGCGAACTCATAAGCTTACGTATTATTAATATGACTCCAAAAATCACAATTTCAACACTAATTATTTTAACAGTAATAATACTAATAGAAAAATAAATTCCGATTTTTAGCTGTGAAATGATATTATGCAAATAAGAAACAAATATTAACAATGAACCAGTTGACTTTTTTCGAAAAACTGAACGATCATTTCAGTATAAAAAATGGGTAAATGGAATTTATCCCGAAAACAACAACTTATCATAAAAAAAATATTACCTTCAACTTACCGTCCGTCCGTAATAATATGACAATGCGCATTTAAATACAAAAACTCTGATTTATACGAATGGCACTGAAGTGGATATTTTTAAAACCCACAGATACATAATATAATTTAGTAGGTAGGTAGGTACCTTATAAATTATATTTTTATGTAACTTTTTGATGTTTAATTTTATCCGATTAATATTCACTGCGCAACGTTGCAGATTTCGATCTCGATGTAACCAACACACGCGGCGATCAAACGTTTTACGGAAATCATTTATTCTCTATAATCCACGGTATTACTTTTTCTGTTCTATTGAAGCGTATTTGGATTATAAAACTATACAAGTCTGATGCATTTTTTATTAACGATTGTACTTTTCGGTTTTCACGTCATGATGTATTATGTATTGAACGTCAAAAACGTAACACTTGTCAAATCTGCGTAGTAAATTATTGATATTAAAATCAATCAAAACGTATATGGACTGCGGAATACTGAACACAACCACGGTAGATGACAGCCTTATATTGTAATGGTTATAATATGACCGTATAAATAAATGTTGTGTTCAATTGGTTTCAAAGAAATTCAATGATGAATATTACAAATTATACAATTATTATTGTTATGAATACGCAGAGATACGATTTTCCAAACGTGAGATAAGATTTTAAATTATAATAACAGAAGCAATATGAAACCTAAATAAGTAATTGTTTTTAATATTATTGTTGAGTGAGTACAATCAATAATAAATTGTCATGTTTATTGTAAAGAATAAATTAGTTTCCACAACAAAGAAAAAAAGCATTCGAGAGATGATAATTTTTTTTGATAAATACGACGATTGTAAAACAATATTATCAAAAATTAACGTTAAACTAATATGATGAAGGTACTTTTCTCCACAAGATGAATCTAAATCAAAAGTTCTAAATTTTTTCCTAACACTTTGTTACATTTTCAAGAACATTATATGCATATTGTTTTTTAGCTACTGAGTTAATGTAAGCTAATAATGTGTAGGTATTTGAAGTCTTATTTAACAAATACAAAAATAAATAATAATAATATTATGTAATATGAACGAGAACTTACCTAGAATAATGATTAGGTACCTTTGAACGGTTAAGACAAACATAATTTCAATATGCATAGCTTTATATTGCTATTTACCGGACGTGTATACTTGTGTTCTCCGATCGAACAGATAAATTCGTATTCATCGAATTGGAAATCATCATAATAATATAATACAATTTTAATATATTATTTAGTCATCGTATAAGTGTACTTACTGTACCTACTTAAAATGATACCTAGAACGAGAACATTTTTTTTTTCATTATTCCATGTAAAAGTAAGTACATACAATAGAATATGCATAAAAGCATTATTAATAAGTATAATATGGTATAAAATAATATTTCAATAATATATTAATATCATAATATTTGTGTAATATTATAATTTTTTAAGCAAATACAAGAAACATTGCTAAAACACAAGTCACAACTAAGTATGCAGGTACATAAGTGAAAATGTATTTAAAAAAAAAAAAGGCATACAGATCATATAATTGTATCAAATTATACCGTCTATTACTCGTATATCGTTTAATTATAATTAAAATTTCACAAAATTTTGTCAACGGGATGTATACGAAAAGCTTGTATGTATATATTTTCACAATATTATACGGTATTAATCTTTAATATTTTAATTTTATTCTCTGAATATCCGAATTTTACAAATGTTTACCCTTTTACATAATTTATTAAATTGTGTAATAAATAAACGATATTTTTTTTCCATTTAGTTTCGCTTACTTTTTTTGAGCACAATCTATATTTTTAATTACCATATTACAAAATATATGTATAATGTATAATGTATAATTATAATAAATATAATGTATATTTATTTTTTTTTTGTAAAATTCGATTTGAAGAGTTTTATCATTGGATGGTCGCCTTATCATTTTATTCTGTAAAAATTTTCAAAATTTTCTAAAATAAAAAAAAAGTCGATTCTCTATTACTGTTTTTAAAATACGTTTATTATTTTAAGGAATTTATATGTTACCATAATATATGTATAATAACATTGAAAGTTATTTATATTTTATAGTAAAATGTAGTAAGCAAAATCATATTATTAAGACTGTTGAAATGACAAATATAATATTTATATTCATTGGCATAGTCAAAACTTTAATTCATTCAAAATCATTATTATTAATATTTACTTTTTTAGCATCTAATTATTTACGATAAAATAGAAATATTCTTTGACTACAAATGTCAATATTTTATTACTTGAATATACCAAATATAATTAATATATATAAAGTGTTTAAGTTTATAAAATATCCAACCATCGATTATCACGTGACTGTAAAACTACAGACTGATAAACAGATTCATAAACAAATTTGTTTGATTCCGCGGAGAAATAGCAATTCAATTTCCATTCCTCAGATTAACAAAAGGAACTCGATGTAATTTGAAAACTAAGAAACTTCTATCTATGGTATGATTACATTAATTGTATGTAACTTACAAGATATTAAGAGAAAATAATGAAAATACGAAGTGTTTGTAGTATAAACCTTAAACTATAATAAATATGATGACCCACACCTATACTATATAGTAGAGCAACACCCACCTACCCGCTTTTTTTAATATTGCAAATGTATTTACTTTTGTGCGATATTAAAGGTTATTGTCTGCTCATCAGTATTTATGCAACATTCGGTGTATGCAAAAATTAAATAATATATAGATATTTAAAATAATATTTATAAAGTTTCCAGCAATCTACAGACTGCAGCTCGCTTAAAGAAATGTTTGACTACTACAAACAGCTTTGATTCAGTCTTTCCACCTACCACTGCAAATTTGAATGGTCCTCAGTCCTATGATTGGTCTCAGGTCTGGCAAAAAGTAAAAGGAACCTTTCAAACAAAATTCACCACTAGAATAAAAAAATAAAAATGATTTTGTTCCACAAATCGTTTCTCAGTATAATAGCACAATACGAGTCAGTGAAGAAGTCTCCATTGAACAATACTCCTTTGGAGTTCAATGATTTTTCTGAAGGGTCTATCAACGTTGTAAGCATTGGAAAGGGAAAATCGGCGGAAACCAGCAATATATTTTTTAAGAGGCTTTATTAACTTTACTGATCATTGCAGCTCAAGCCTATTGAGATGATTGGCATACATAACTTCTACTACAAATTTTCGATTGATCGTCTGAAATGATGACTGCAGCTAACCTAGATTTGTATATACGACTGCAGGTATAGACGACTGCACTTCCTTAAGGAGTAAAAGGTTAAATTTCAAACCTATCAACCGAAATGGATGAAGACAAACCAAAGAACTAAAGTGGGCTCTCATTGCTTCTCCACTAAAATGTTATCCTCCACAATACCTTTACAATTATTTATTATTACATACTTAGTTGTTTAATTAGTTATCTGTGATATCTCGTAAGAACTATAAATAAATATAATCTTGTAAAATATAAACGTATTGTCATTACATAATTTTCGGACAACACATTTCTGAGGAAATACAATAAATTGGAGAGAGAGAACCACTTTTATTTCAAAAACACAAATCGGACTGTCTGTCCAACAGGTTGCCTATAATGACACAATTTACCTATCAGACACTTTATTATTGGTTATAATATAAAGTGAAGAGAAAAATTACTTTACATTGGAATTTAGTAGTATTTAAAATTAGTGTTATAAAACTATAAAAGTTACGTATTCAAATCTTTAAATTAAGTAATAACTAATAAGGTAAAAATTATGAAATATTATCACATAACAGACAGTGACTTAATATTAATCGGAAATCACATAGAGTATAAATGTTTGTGTATTATATTTAACGTGTCTGACATTATTTCTAAACAAATTATTCTCAGGTATACTTAATCAAAATGAATGAGTTTTTTGTCCCTGCTGAACAACCAGTAATTATAATATATAGATTATACAGTCAAGAGTGATATTACAGGCTACATGGTCATGTGCGTATGCATTTTTAATTTTTTTTTAAATCAGTTAGGTAATCCAATTTTATTTTAATTTTTATTATTGGATAATTTAATTTTGTTAAATTTTTGTTTATTGTTTTTTTTTTTTTTAATTATTTGTTTGTAACTATAACTCATTATGCAAGAGTAATGTAATTGTGTCGAAAAAATTTAAAAAGCTACCTAATTTACTGAAAAAAAAAAACAATTGTTTTTAATATAAACATTATTCCACCGATTTTATTTATTGTAAAATATGTCACACGCTTATCTACATAAATCCATTAGCACAATTTCAAAAAAAAATTGAATTCGCATAAATCCGATAATAAATAAAATCGTAAACGAAAATTGCTAAAAATCGCAAAATACCTAAATTAAAACACGTGAAAAAAACTCAAATTATTTCCTCGTTATTACTAAAGAAATATATATTCATATAAAATTGTACAATGTTTCAGAGAAGTGGAACTGACTGCTATATTATAAGACATTCGAGGTCCAATCAACTAATGCTCAAATTTTCTGCGTGGAATTGTTGGTTGTTAGTGGCCAAGGGGTGAGGGAAGATTACAAAAATACGTATAATTTATTTCACAAGTCATTTACTCCACTTCTCTATTTTAATTAATCAAGGGAGTAGGGACGTACAGAACGACGCGCTCTGCGCTTGCTTTCACTTTAGTTTGAAAATATGGGTATAGTTTTGCTTTATATTATTATACTTATCAAACAGTTATAATTTAAGACAAAATTGTCAAAAATAAATATAAAATATATGCATATTATTATATTAATATAAATAATAACGAATGATAAAATTATATTATAGCATTGTCGTGATATAATATTATGATATTTGGTTGACATTTATAAAGCACCTATGTGCAGCGTTATAAAGTCATAAAATACGATAACGCTCGATCACCATCACCCGGTTAATTATTAATTATTATAGTTATTACTAACCCCGTAGGCACTTATTAGATAGACAATATTTGTGTGTGTGTTTCGTACTTCAAACTTGGTATCCGAGTCTGAAGTTACGGCACCAGATCGTAGCCATTATATTTTGACCGCAACGACGGCCTGCGCACCGACTCCGATTAGTAAATGTTGACACACAAAGACGTATACATTATATGACCGTAATCAATATCAATAGGAAAACGATTCTAATGCGTTTATTTATAACGAGCTTGCGGTGTATACTGTACCACGATACCCGATACCGGGTAACAGCGATGGTCGCAGTGATGATTTAATTATCACGGTCGGGTTCGCACGTCGAACCGTATAGGAATCGCGTCGACTATCTTCAATACAAAGCCTAACTAAACGATCGGCGAGCAGGCGTACTTCAGTCGTTTTTTTCGGTGTGCCTGGATTAGAAATTTAAATTTTACCCGTATACTTGCGTATGGAACGTTATTCTAGTTGGAGCAACGGTCTCATAATTTATTTATAACTTAAGATGTATTGCCCGCAGGGGCTCGACGATTATCTATCCCGACTTACCACAGTATCTATAATAGGTGGAGCAGGAGGAGTCGGAGGAATGTTATGATCGATCGTCGCTCTGCACCACGCCGTATACATATTATACTGCAGTATATAATATTATTATATATTATATTATATCATATTTGCCGCTTAATCATTTCGCAGTCGGCTATATTATTACATACTCGATGGAATCCGATATATCTAATAGTGGTACTTAGATAATGTTCCATACGCGCATACGTTACGGTGACTTTACTCCGAACACTTTAGATCCGTACCAACTGCAATTATATTGTGCGATGGAAATAAGATATCTGAGTATACCTACATCGCGACGTATAAGACACGAGCGTCGTTGTTTTAACCTAAAAAAATCCATTTTAATCCATCACGTGGTAATATCCAAATCGTATAATATTGTGTGTATATTTGCGGTTTGGAGGGGATTGAGAATTTCCATAGACTTCCCTGCATTGAACTAGGTAGGAAAAAAATACACTTATTAGGTATAATACCTTCTACGGCTAACCTTCTACGGTTATCGTAGTGGACGTGGTTCTGTTTCGTCGTCATAAAATAGCAACAATACAAAAAATTAAAATCGTCATTTAAGGCATCACTTATACTGTAAAGTGTACACTGTATATAATATCGACTGACTTGCCATTTTATTTGATTATAATATACGGTCTAGTGGACACGTTTTGTTGGAAAGCTAATCTGCAATATGTGTGATAAAGACGTGTTTTAAACACACATTTTAAAATTAACATATCTTTAAACAAAATATTTCCACGACATAAATTATTTTCGATTGAGACAATAACACTGCTCGATAAGTATTATATGAACGGTAAATTGATAATCAATACCTACACAAATACATAAAAGGTATGAATATATGATAAAGACGAAAACATTAATAGGAAATGAAATAGTAGCTCAATATTATTAAATCATTTTATCATTTATATTTTTGATTTTATTTTCAGATCAAATACGTAAGATATAATGTAATATAAAATTATGTATCTAAATTATGGTATTCATATTTAATATTGTTTGTATATACAAGATAAAAATACTTAAAATAGGAATACTGTGTCTCTGTGTTAGTGTGTTAAAATGAACTAAATTTTTATCCGAATGTAGACCATAATGCTTAAAGGTTTAATAATTAACCAATAAATGTATTTTGCATATAAACACGAAAACCTCGCCTATGACGTCGGGATATATGTAGATTGAAGGTAGATATATTTTTTTTCGGAAGAACCTTCGATTACAATTTAAAGGTTTGAAATGTTTTCGTTCATGCGAGACAAATTATAATAATAATAATAATAATGCCATTCTGTATTTCTGTGGTTAGGTACACAAAACTAGAGTAAAAAAAATATATTGCAGCTAATGAGCGTGTTATATAATAATTCGAATGTGTTAAAAATCACTCAGCAATATAGTTTAATCCTTCGCCGATTGCATTCAGTGCAGTGCCGTTTATAGTATTAATAATGTTAATATAAAATAAATATAAAGGTCGATTGTCGATTGTCAATCACGAACATCAACAATCGATATACAATTATTATGCGATGGTCTCGGAAGTGTCTCTTTTGATATTATCAAAGGGGTTAATTTTTAGTTGCTCCAAGCTTTTGAGTCCAAGCAATACCGGCGCACCATCTACACGCGAAAACTCAAAAACTATCCTCTTCGGCGACCGATCTGCGTGTTATTCGCTTGCTGCACACATATAAATAGGTATATAGTACTTACTAATAGTATAGGTACCAACACGTTAAACGCCCATCCACAGAATAATTATACAATGTACGGTACATTATGTACCTATATGATATTATTATTGTTTATATAATAATATGTAATGTACTCGCAGAACATATGATGAAAAATTAACATTTTATTACTTTTGGTGACCTGCGGTGTTTTTTTCTCTTTCATTCCAATAATTTAAACTACATACTGCTACAGTTCTACATAGATATATATTATTGTACCTATTGCAATTAATTTTTTTTCAATTTTTCAACCAAATATATATCTAAGCTCGTTATATTGTATGTAACTGTGTAATCGATTATAATCTATAAATATATACATCGGAGACATCAGGTTCGGTGTATTTTTTGATTCTAAATATAATATTGGTTTTGTGGTGAGGTAAATTTTTATTTTTTTTCGATTGTTTGTGTGTCTGCAGATGAAGACACTTTTTAATTTTTATTGTAGAAAAAATGCATCGATCTTCAATTTCAAATTTTCTTTGATTTCTGGTTGAAAATTGGTTCTAGTTATTACTTTAGATGCTGGTCAAATGTAAACAATTCTTTGTATTTTTTTTTTTGAGTTATCGAAAAACTAAAATAAAATTACAGAAAAACATGGAAAATACCAACTTTTGACTAATCTGATTTTGTTTTTTTGTTGTAAATCAAAAAGAAAATAAACATGTAAGTAGTTGTTAGAAATGTTCATCGAATATTTATTTAATTTTCTACAAATGTTGCACTTTTTGAGCTCTAAGTAGACTGAAATTTTCAACTTTTTTAGTTTTCTTTCTATATATTATATTTATTTTTAATTTTATGCTCGGAAAAAAATTTGAAAAATAATAGAAATCACCACGCATTGAATAACTTTACAATTTTTAATACCTAATTCAATATAGTATAATATAAATACACTTATACAATATTTATGACTAAATCATCTAGGATTATACAAAAATAAATTAAAATTGACCAATAATCACAAATTTTGAAACAGGTGCAGGCACTATATGATCAAGAAATGTACTAAGTTAGTGCTAATAACTGTACTAACAAAAGTATCTATACGGCTTACCTACATTAAAGTTTTAGTATTGAATTAAGACTTTGAAAAACAGTTCAAAGCCCGTGGTCCTGTAAAGTTTCCGTGTAAAATTGTGGGTCATTATAAAATTATAGAACAGTAGGCCTTTGCTGACAAAGTTCAACCCTAAATATAGGTATAGCAGCTGGATAAAGCCCAAGGTACATAATTTTTGACAGCCCAGCAAAAGTCGTTGCGTGTCAAGGATTTTTTGTTTCGACACAAAGAACGTGAACACTAATTTATATTGTTTAAAATTATTAATAATATTTATATAACATAATATTGTGAGTGATTTACCGACCAACCTCTGGATTATCAGAACGATTTTGAGCGGTTTTATGATGTATAATTTATTACGTTTATATTTATATTTTAAGTGTCTAAACTATACCTAACTGTCTAAACCGTCTGACGAGTTCCTTTGAAGGAGTTAACATACTAGTGTTTGCGCCGCCGCCGATACTCGCGTGATTCAGATAGTCGGTCGTGGGGCTTCGCGGGTCGACGACACATCGGCCGACGGCACACACACACACACACACACGCACACCACATATTATTTGTTTTTATTTGTAAAATGTATTATTATTGTTTATTTTTGTTATAATTGTGTCAGCTGTGAATTATATAAAATGTAGATAATGTGCGGTCGGCCGTCGACGTCAAGAGTTAGCACGGCCGCCGGAATCTTCAGTCCTGTTTCTCGGAGTGTAATCGAAACACACATTTTTACGTGCGCAAATCGCCGTTATTGAAACAATTTATAGTTTTTATTAAGGAACAATTGCAGTTTAGCTACCACGCGATTTTTTCAATTTTTTTTTTTGAAACATATGTATTTAAACGAGTTAAGAACGATGGTGCAAAAATAAATTTGCGCAAATCATTATTTTGGAAGTTATAGCGTTCCAAAGTTTGCGATTTTGCGTTTATACGCATGCGCGCCACACTACTCCAGCGCGTAGCGCGTATATTTTACCTATCACAAATTTAGATTTTTATTACGGGCACAAGTTTAAAACAATGGTGTAAAACTAAATTGCATTTTTGTTGCATCGAGCCACCAATTTGAAAACACATCGTACAGTGATGCGGTGCTAGCGGCACTCGTCGCTACGCTTCTCGGCGCCGTCGCTCCGCTCCGCAAATCGAAAATATCCCCCGACTTGCTGTGCAACACCTCCCCAAGTGGGTCACAGGGTTAAAAAAATTTCATTTTTGTTGCATCGAGCCACCAATTTGAAAACACATCGTACAGTGATGCAGTGCTAGCGGCACTCGTCGCTACGCTCCTCGGCGCCGTCGCTCCGCTCCGCAAATCGAAAATATCCCCCGACTTGCTATGCAACACCTCCCCAAGTAGGTAACAGGGTTAAAAAAATTTCATTTTTGTTGCATCGAGCCACCAATTTGAAAACACATCGTACAGTGATGCGGTGCTAGCGGCACTCGTCGCTACGCTCCTCGGCGCCGTCGCTCCGCTCCGCAAATCGAAAATATCCCCCGACTTGCTATGCAACACCACCTTAAGTAGGTAACAGGGTAAGTGATGTCGTAGTATACAGGCAGTGATTACGCAGTTAACATAAAATAATTATAAAATAATTTAAAAATTCGTTATATAAGAGCGTTAAAATAAAGTGTTGCGCGCATGAGTAAAACACCGAAAATAGTGAACTTCGCAAGTTTATAACTTCAAAACTAATCATTTGCGCAAATTTATTTTTGCACCATCGTTCTTAACTCGTTGAAATACATATGTTTCAAAAAAAAAAATTGAAAAAATCGCGTGGTAGCTAAACTGCAATTATACCCATATTTTTTAGTCTGTGCACTGTGCGCTTCACGTATATTACCTATTATTGTTTTATTAGCCACGTGCGCTGATCGTCGCGGGTGTATTATTGTATTATTGCGTTCGGCGCTAATCGCCGCCTTTATTATTGTTCCGACATAGTGTGTGTCGTGTATTATTATTATTGTTTTATTTTTCTATTTTGTGTGTGTGTGAACTCTTTTTTTATTATATAGCTAGGACCAGCTGGCCAGACTGCGCTCCACAAATTGTGAGTTATTTTATTATTATATTTTATTTTGATCATAAAGTTATATTATATTTCTAAACTATATTATTGTGTTGCTGTGATTTTTATTTATTTTTATTATTATTGATATCGTGAATTATACAGCAACATACGTGTTACCATTTTGTTATTAATTATAAGTACACACACACACCCACCACACACTAGCACTCTCTGGTCTTGCTCGGCGACCCCATCCACTTCCTTAGAGTCGCTATACATAATATATACACACAAATATACAGGTCGGTCGGTGTGTAGTGATACAGCGCACGAAGTATTTTAGTGACCGGGCACACGACCTATAATTGTTGTCGTTCCCGGCGCAAACAACTAGGTATATCGTCCTATTGAAAATGGTTGTGACTACAAAGACTTTTTTAGACGGTTTCTTACCAGTTATCGAACCTAATATTGATAATATTTAATAATGATTTATTCTGATCACTCGCCTATTCAACTAGATAGATACCTAATTGCATGCTCCGCGTGAATATGACAAACTTTTTCTTAAAGACTTTAACGCCAGATTGAATATAGGTACTATCAACGTCAGTGATTATTTATCTTATTAAAAACTATCACTAAATTAGAATAATAATATATAAAAACAAAGTCGGTTCGCTGGAACTGTGTAAATTCTTCAAAATATTTTTTTATTCACATCAATATCTATAACTTTTTTTCCTAACCGATTTTCATAACGCTAATATTATTATTACCATGATAACCCTCGCCCCAAAAATATATTTATGATTCATAGATTTTCCTTGCAGGGCAAAAATATCAAGTAGGGTGCAATTTTGTTTTTAGAACTGTTTAGTATAATGATTATAATGTAGTGGTAATAAGTATAAATACCTGCGTAAAATATTAATATAATATTTTTTTAAGTCAAAAACCTTGAAAATGAAATAGGTTTATTACATACATCCTCAACATTTTTTTTTTTAATTTTTGAAGTTCGGACTAATGAAACGTGTCAAAATCATGAAAACGTGTAATTTTTTTTAGTTTGAAATGATTAATAATATTATGTGAACTGAGGCGGTTATGTCATTTTTGTAAGATAAGGATGAATATGTGAAAATTAAGTTAATTTGGAAGTTTCCGGGGAGTATGATAATATAACGACCAGGGGCGGATTTACCCATAGGCCACCAAGGCACGTGCCTAGGGCGCAAAGTTTATTGGGGCGCAATTTTTTAGTTAATTTTTACTTTTTAGTTTTTCATAATTTCATAATTTATTATATTTACCTAAATTTATATTTGATATTAATTTTTTTTTATATACAACTTGCATGAAAGTGGAGAATGACTCTCGTAGCCCCGTAGCAGTAACGTTTTAATTCATAAGCTGTAATACCTAACCTTGCAGTTTGGGTTCAATCCTATTACCAGCGCGGGCTGCACCGCGCCGCCACGGCTAGAGGCTCGATAGCGGCACTCGACGAGGCAGTTGCCTATGTTAATGCATGGGAGGTGGTATACGGGTGTGTGGCGTAAACACATACAATATTGTGAATGGCGCATGCGCAAAACGCTAGCCAAGGCAGTCAAATATACTGCCTCGGACCGCCGGGTACATTGTTAAAGCCACTCTACTAGCTAGGTGGGGGACCCCTCGCACCATAGAGTAAAGAATCGCACAGTTCTTAGCAAGTAAATAAAATTATTTGTTAATTGTTATTAACTGGATTGACACGCCTCACCCCGCACTCGGCATTCTTAGAATACTGGAGTTAATTCTGGAAATCAGATGTCTTGATAAAGTAATTAATACCTAATAATAAACATTGCGACAACGCGCGACGCTGGCACTGTCGCCAGTCTCCTGCATAATGCATACTGCTCAGAAATCTTATAGATTTCATCCAATTTTTATAGTTTATTTCGTGAACTGTGAAATGTTTGAAGCCGATGATTGTTTATATAGTTTGCATAACGTGGTATATTATATATATATATATATCTTATTAATGGTATTAAAGATTGCTTCAAATATATTCGCCAAAGCTTGCATTATTTTACTGCAAACATAAACTTTATTCTGCTGCATTTTATTATTTTGACGATAATTTTTCATTCAATATTCTATTAAGCCATATATATATAGTAATAATTACTGTTGGAAGATTTTAATTTATTATAACGATTTTAGTGCTAAATTTTTATTTTATCAATTGTTCTAAAATCATGTGATTTACATAATATACTATAACATTAATACATTATTTGTTGGTTTCAAAAGATGTAATACTTATGAGTTATCGGACATTTTAAGGTTTATTTACTTTTAAATTGTTTTTCAATAAAAATAAATCTATTATTCTTTATTTTATTTCATATTCTGATACAGTATATTTGCATGTAAATGTGTCTGTGTATAAATATCGAATAATCTACACGTTATAATAATTATGTGGTACCTATATATTTTATTGATGTTAACAAGAATATATTTTTTAATGAGTTTACACTATATACTATTACTATAATATATTATATAGTATCTCACCATCATTTAGGAAATTTCTAAAACTATAATTCGTTCAATTTAAACCAAATATCTGAAAAATGTACTGTGGTAAAAAAAACAAACAAAAATGTATTAAAAGTTAAAACTGTTTTTCTTTTAATAGATCATAAAAGTTGTAAAAATAAGTGGTAGGTACGACTTTAAGTATAACTCAACATTTCTACTTAATAGTCACCTAATAGTATGCTATAGGTACAAGGCACATAATGTATCTATATAGTATATTGTAATATTGTATGGCTTGGGTAAATTAACAAGAAGAAATCAGGGTTGATTGTTTAAAGAAAACAACCATACTGTTTACTTATAATATTAAATCGACTTACGTATTGTTTACCAATTGAAGAAAAAAACAATCTTGACGTTAGCTGTATACATTATTACCGTTGAACTATTGACATAATATTATTATTCGTTCATCGATTTTTCTACCAACATAATATCGTAATAACATATTAATTTATTGTAAAGCAAGCTATACAGTTTACAGTATACCTACAATCGCGTAATGCACAATGAGTTCTGATTTCAAACGGTAAGTTATTTCAACCAAAATGTACCATACAATTTTTTGTCAATCATACCTGGTCAATATGGTCAATATGAAACTGATAACGCGATAAGACCTCTGGATCAATCAGGCTACTTTTTAAAAATGTTGTGCCCAAACTCCTATACATTTTATTTGAATATTTCAAATTCACGAAATTTGTTCATTATTCGAAAATTATAAATTGAATATCTTAAAATGTTGCCTGATCTCAAGTAGACATACTAACGAATTCAAATCAGTTTTCAAAAGTCTTATCGCGTGACGCGTTATCAATTGCATCAGTAGGATTGATAAAAAATACATACAAATGAGCATAATATACGCATTGTTTACCATTCATGCGCCAACGCCGTAGCGGTGACTTGTACATGAGCGTGCGGGAGCCTCTGCTATTTCTTTACACGCATAAATGATCACTTACTACGCACACTTTAAAAGAAAGGCATGCACATAATTTGAAAATTGCCTATTTTGAACTCCTTAAAAACTGTCAGTTTGCAATACACTCAAAATAAATTTAAGCTAAATAAACCGCAAACATTCCTATAATTAAACTAAAAGACTAGGTAGGTACCTACAATATATTCTATAGTGGACGTCATTTTAAACTTGGTAGACCACGTGTGCCTACTCTTACACAGACATTTGCAATATTAATTATGCAAAGTAAAATTTGGATTTCATAGTTTAAAGAAATTAATTCGTATTAAAATAACAATCATTTAATAATAAGATGTGTAAGTACTCATTGTCGGCGCGAAATCGTTTATTCCCTACCACTCCCAATCATATATCAGCTATCATTCCACCAGGAAAAACCGTAAGCACCTATAACGATATACAGACGCATATGCAGCAGTATTAGACAACTATACAGTCGGATCGATCGTTAAACGCGGGCAATGTTTTGGCGGTCGCAGCAGCGATTTAAAAAATAATATATATGCATTTCCATCGTGAAATTTTTACGATACACATTTTACGAGCTTCTGTCGGAAACGCAGCAACCGGCAATGACGCATAATAATAATAATAATAATATTGTACATAAATGACTTTTCGTACAGTATAATAATTATTTATGATATTATTACGGGCAACGAGCTCTCGTATAATATATCATCACGGTGACGCGTGCGCGATAATATATTATTATAAATGCAATTTATTTTCAAAAGAAATTTTTCAATTTGACATATTATTATTATTATTATTAAGCACTGCGCGTTTCGGTCGACTTTATAGTAAGTTTTGCAACGCGCCGCGATATACTGCTACCCACCCACATAATATAATAATAATAATATACGCGACACCGTTTAAACGAAATACGTGAGACGACGGTGTTGACGTGTTTCGCGAGTGGGCAGGCAAAATAGTTTACTGCAGTTTGGGTCAATGCATCGAAAACCGTTTTAGGTCGCCCGCGTAGTATCGTCGCGGCGCTGGGGGCACAGACGAGGAAACGCTTTTCCGGGCTCCGCGCGCCTACACCGGCCGGCGAATCGATACAGCGAAAGTGCATATCCCCTGAAAAGCGCCGCCGCCAGATCGCGACCGCGGCGACGAACCGGACGGAGAAAATAAAAATTATCCTTTTCCTCGCACGCGCTATACATAGCTAGTGCAGTTATCGTGTTTGTGTGTGCGAGCCGGTCTCGTACGGTTTATTTTATATTATATTAGTGTCTTCGGACGCGCATATTAATATTGCAGGTCCGGAAAACCAATGCAAATCATATTTTTGTCCTGACCGTGCCTTGTTTTTCTGTATTTGGTAGGTATGAGCACCAATATATTGTTATAACTCAATAATGGTATATATTTGTTTGTACACACAAAACGATAACAGAGCGCGATTGTTATTATGAACAACAATTTCCGATGACTCCGCGGTCTTATACTAAAGCGGACAATTGTTTTACTACTCACTGTTTTAATATCAAACTGACCTATGGTCGAATTTAAAGGGAAACTCTTAGTATTATAGCACCTCGTTGGTTTTTTTTTTATATTTTAATTTTGACGCGAGTTACGATCATTTTAGAATAAATAAAAAAATTACAATTTATACAGTAAAAAAATACCTACTAGATGATATTGCCCTAGATAATATTCGTATCTCTATATATTTTGATAATAGGTCAATTCACTTGAATATTTAAGAATAGGTAGGTAACTCAAAATATTATTACATACCTAGTAAAATGGATTATTTGTAAAATATGCCATCTACGCGTTAGTAGGACGTCGTCTTAATAATAAATCGTATACCTACTACCAATACACAGTGCGTTATATATTGTTCACAGCTATCAGATGTTGAAACTAAAAATAATAACTCATATTTTTAGAAAGAATCTGATTGTATTATATTTTAGTACGCATATAATTGCATTTTACGAAAGAAAAGCGATAATAAAGCGATAAATCGAAATGAAAGATAATTAGTAATAATCACAGTTGTCGGATGGTCCTTAATTTATTTGTTGTGATAAAATAAATACTTGGGCAATAGGCAATTAGATTGTACATAGAATAGAGGTACTTATCCATATGCATTTATTTAGATGAGTATACCTAGGTACTGTATACAGCTGCGCTCAACTCAATTTATTTTTTTGCCAACTCGTTTCTCTCGAGAACGTAACCTGCACGCTAAGCAATATAATTTTTAAGAACATAATTGTAACGTGCGTGAACCTTTAGGTACCTTTATTGAATTACTCGACCGATGAACACCCGATAAATCATCTTAAGTAAAAAATTATTAAAAAACCGTGATAATTTTATATTTCTCTTAGTCATCCGATACGAACCGACCTGGCCGCGTTCACGCATAATATACCTATGCCCACTGCAGTGCAGTAGTAGGATCTGTACAGTATAATATAGTGAATAAATTGGAAAAATACAATCATTTATTGCGCTCTGGGGTTTTTTCTCGAGCTTTGAGGCACGCCGTTCGAGAGGCGAACCAATTTGCATCGCGTCCCGAAGTTAAACAAACAAAAATAAATCATCGGGATGGATAGAATACATGATAAATTAAATGCATGTTTATTTTCGGAAAATAGGTAAATCGTTGTATCTTATCTATTCCATTTGGGAATATATATTACGATGTAAGTGGAAATCGTGTAGGTACTAGGTACACACATACGCATAAAAGTACGCCACACATATATATATACACAACGAGAAAAAAAACATATTTCACGGTTAGCCTGAAAAAAAGAAGAAAATAAGTAAACATGTTGCTCTTAGAAATAAGCGATAAATAGCAAATGGTTAGACCGGCAAAGTCCTGCAATAGCAACCTATATAGTTATATACATGGATATTGAATTGGTTCGAAATGTTGTGTTTTTCTTTTCTTATTACCTAATGTATAACACTAAATTCTTTTACAAATAACAATAAAAAATATACGTTGAAATATATGGCTTCTGGTAATAAAATATAGTCGGTAGACAATATAGTAAGAGTTCCGTGACAAAAATAAGTATGCAACCCGAAAATAACAATGAAAATATAAGTTCAATTTTATCACGGTTTTTTCACGCAGGTAGGTACTCACCATTTCAATGTAACCCCACCTTACAAGAATAGCTATTGTAAGCTGGTAAATTTTTAATTAAGATAAAATATTTAATACCGTTGAGTATATTATTATATTGTTGTAATATAATTATTATACTCAATAATAATATACATACAATAAAATAATTTCACAATAATATTTTACATTATTTTATTTCTACGAAAAGGGATTATACATAAGTGGATATAATACCTAACAAATAATTAGGTATATAATACACCAATTTCACGCCGTTGTTGAATACATAGGTATAATGTAATTCCAGTTGGGCGTACAGCGTACCTATCTCATTGCGTATATTACATATGTTATTCCGTGTATGGGCCATAAAAATTTTACTTTCAACTCACTAAAAGCGCACGTGAAAATAGTGTGAAAATCTTATGAAAACTATATTATCGTTATCCTCGGGAAAGAGAAACGATGATCGGTTAAAAGGGTCACACGAAAGGCGAGGTTTGGCTACACGAAAATAATATATACCTATATGTTCTCGGTTTGACTGTTACTACAACTGACCAGCCCTTTAACTGCACTTGATCCTCGTGGGCTATTTGTATTGTACCTATAATTTTGTTATTATTACTACCTACATTGTAATTTAAATAATAAATACAGACGGACGTCGATGACCTCTAAGTCGTTGTACCACTTCCAATCGCCCGTCGTCGACCATAAAATTATTTTAATTTTGCATTACTATTTAAAATATTATTAAATAAATATATATTAAACTTTATTTTTACAACTATTTATTATTTAATTCAAACTTAGTCAAGAACATTAATCATCTGTGTTTTTTCAGTTTTTTGTACATTGTCTTTTTTTGCGATATTTAAATTTTCATTTAATTTATGAATAATATGTGAAATATTACAATTTAATAAAAATTATCATATCTTGCAATTTAAAATTGAAATATCATAAAAATAATCCAACGTATCAGCACAGATATAACGTTCTTAACTTTAACGCACTCTCTCTGTTACCGGCGTTAACATTCTTCTTATGTTTTTCACATTCTGCTTCTTTGACTCATTGATAAACTTTTTACACATATTACCTATATTTTGTCAAATTGTCATTACTACGATATTTAAGAATTTATAGTAAAGAACATTATTAATACATTATTTTCCTTTTGTTGTCTCAGCTAAATTGCATCATTGACCTAATAAACAATTAAACTAAAAGTATAATATTTACAAGACTACAATTCAAACTTATATAATCATATGATATTTAATGCTTGATACAACACATAATTTAGTATACGTATACGTGTATATATAATATGGCTATCGAGTAGTATACCTATCTATATTAAATATTGCTTCAAAGGATTATGGTCAAAGGTTACATTATTTTACATTGTTTTATTGTTCGGACGATAATAATTTATTTGATATTTAGTTAAGCTATTATAGTAAAAACTATTATTAGAATACTAAAATTTTTAAAAAAAAGTACCTACCTATAATTACTAAAAAAGCCAGCATGCGGGTCAATGAATGTCCGCGAGTCGCGAGTGTGCCTCATAATTATGTTTCTAAGTCACTGTAATGTATGTGTTAAATTTGAACTCAATGGTAAACCATATTGCACAAACGAAAAATTATTCTGAGCGAAATCTATATAGGTATTAGTATATTGTATAATATTTATGTATCATAAAATATACTAATATATAGTATACATACCTACACAATGGATAATATCCATCATAAGTAATGCTATTATAGAAATTAATTTGACTATTTACAGTAATACGGCTGGATTAATTTTTGCGAAATTCATTAAATTTATTATATTATAAGTATTTAGTTATTATAATAGTATACATCTATATCATATAATATTATTAATATTAACTTTTGAGTCAATACCTACTTACTGTACACAGTACTCAGTAGACCTATAGTGAATTATATAGGTTTTTTGGTACAAATAGGCAATATCTGAAAATTTATTTAAATGTTTTGAATATGGTTAAACTTTCTAGACCCCACGAATATTTTTGAACTACAACAAAATACCTAACGAAAATCGTTATTTTTTGTTTAAATAGGTAAACTATCGGTTTTATTTAGATTCCAAATGATATACCAAGAGAGCTTTTTTCAATAATATATTGTATTGATTTATAATATTATTTCTGAAACTGTTTATAATGGGAAATAAAATAACAACTGCTGCTAAAAGTTTCGTTTCGCTTAAAGTTTAGCTATTTTCATTGTTATTCCACATGTATAACCACAGTGCTCTTTACAGATAAAACTAAAATATCACAAATTTAAATTAAATATCATTCAGCTGAAAAGAAAAACTAAATATCAACAGCTCCGTATCTCCACCCCGTTCTGATTATCGGCACGTTCCTTTTCTATTTATTTTCGGTTTTTTTTTCACGTGAAACATTTGCATTTGAGATCGTAGTATTTTTATAATAACTATGACACGATGTTTATACAATAATATAATGTAAATTCGTTCACGGCACAGTATAATTGTATTGTACTTGCCTAATATTTTACAGGAATTGACCACCAGATTCCGTAGTGCGAAAAGCCAGATCCATTACCACCACGGAACAAAACATGGGTGTCACGTGCTGCTCTAAAGTACGAGGCATCGGAGCACATTAAACGATTCAGTAGCATCGTCTAAAGCCGAAAGTGGACGACGAAAAGAAGTGCTTCATGGTGAAGCCATTGTCGCTTATATACAAGCCGTCGATCTGTATCCAACAACTCTCCAAGCCCCAGATCCGCGAGGATGGCCGATAACGACGATAAGCACTTGTAGACGGACCTGCCACTTGATAGGTCTGCAGCCGCTGGTGGGCCTCTAGATTTTGGCTCGGAGATGGTGGCTTGTCCAAATCGTGTTGTAGTGAGACGATAAGTACTATTTAATAAGTTTATTGCCTTTATTATTCATGTCGTCCACATCGGGGAATGATACACGAACCTTACCACCGGCAACTCTGCAGCGATTACCTACCGCCTCGTCGAAAAGTCTTGTCGATCGTGAGCTTCCTTAAATACCAGAAAAAATTCTCCCAAAACATTTATTGTTTGTGAAATTGTACATCGTACCTATATTGTAATATGTTATGCAAATAAATTTCTATACAAATATGAAATAACAATAATATATATTTTGTCGGTTTTTTTTTTTTTTTTTAATTAATCTGCAATATTAGGAATATCTACAAAACATATATGAATACACAACAAGCAGTATAATTAGTGCGCCCTTACTGAGTGATACGAGGGTGTCATGGAAGTTCTCATGATACCTAATAAGTTTCTTTGGATTATGATATTACTTTAGGAAAAAATGAAAGAGATAAATGAGTATTTTATTACCTTTATGATGAAGATTGTGGTGAGAACCAGTTGTAGTTTTTTCTTTATAGATATGAACACAGAATGTTAGCTGTACCTATATGATCAGAAGGAATTAAACAAATATAAATATTTTAAATATTAGGTATTGTTCGAAATTATTTATTATAGTTATTACTTATTAGGTACTAGGTAGGTATCATGAACTAAGATAAACTAAAAGTTAAACTATATGAGTGTATCTTAATTCATGGTAGGTATTAAAGAATTAAAGTAAAATAATAAAACATGTAACATAGATTTATTACAATGGTTATAATTAGGGTTTTAAAATTTCATGAAATTTATTTTCTTGAAATATTTCATTTTGATGAAAAATAAAAATAAAATGTTTATTATATCTAAAAGTTTATAGTCGTCAACTTCTAAGTGAACATTTTTAAAAGTTGGTTTATTGTATGAAATAAAAAAAATATGTAACATATTTACATATAATTTATAAGTTGCTTAACAAATGTATAATACATATAACAAATTATATGAACTAGGTAAGTATTAAATAATAAACCCATGGCCTAATAAGCCCCTTCGCATCACTCAGCCACATACACACACACACACATATTATACGACTTTTGTACACTTTGTCACTTTATAATTACTGAAAATACATACACTATTATTTCATTCATTGTTGGAATTGACTTCAAGTTTATTTCAAACCATTATCTTTTGGATCGCTGATGGACCACATACAAAATTTTAAGACTCATGTAAAAAAATGTTTTTATTCTCAAAATAATGTCAGAAATATTTTTCAGCACTACATAATATAGAATACTTATACAAATATCAAATAATAAATCAACAAAAATAATATTTATTCCTTTAATTCTAAATGTGTAATCAATTTATTGTTTCTAATCATCTATAACGGAACACGTTTAAAAAAAGAAAAAATATTTTTCATGATTTCATTGAAATATTTCAAATTTAGAACCTTAGTTATAATAATAAGTGATAAGCCATAGTTATCACTATCTTTCTAATACAATATTATGACGCACTTGCTGTATAAAATTAAGAAGTAGTATTATTGTATTTAATTAATAATAACTAATAATTTATTTAATTTATATTTATTACCTAACGCAATTGGCCACTGGGACATCGTGCCCATGTATTTACGATATGTTTTAATGTTACCTATATGAACAAAAACTTATGAGGAACCTTGCATTAAATTTTCAAACTTTTATCGACACTTAAAGAAAAATTGAAAATGTCTAATGTCTGAGAGAAACAACTTTATTAGCGACTGCCCGTCAATGAGGTTGCCTATATGACACAGTGTAAACGTTCAAACATAGAGATCGCATATAAGTATAACTTAAGCGACTGGAGATAATAAATTAGAATAACATTTTTTATTATATTCTTAATCTATTATTATTATTTTTTATATTTTATTACATTAAACATTTATTCACATATGAATTATTCTGGACATAGCAGAGTTTTGGCCACCTGTATAATTTTTATAATTTTTTTTATTTTTATTTATTATTACCATATTTTTTATATATTTGTATTTTGATCGCTTGAATTTTTAATAAATGTATAATGTATTATTAATCGTACATTTTTATATAAATTATTGGCTATCGAAAATTCAAAATGTAAGTGGCGGGCGTCAACTAAACTTGAGTGGCGTAGGAATTGCCTTCCTGACGGGGTTCAACTAGACCAGTACCGAAAAATAAATAACCGTAAATACTTGAAATTTTCATCAAATGTTTATTATAATCATTAATCATTTTCTGTAGGTACAATAGATAACATTTTCAAAATATTTGACACTGAGCATATTCCTTTTATTATTAAACTAGACCACCGTGCTTTTTTTAAGCTTAATGTTTTGTGTTTTATCTTTGTATTTCATGACTACTTCATAATATCATATATATATTAGGTACACCTAAAAATAATATCGATATTATCAAAAACTGGCTTTACGTAAAAAAATTTTCTCAATTATTTTGAAAAACACTTGGAATTTTGACCTCTCAAAAATACTAATAAATACAATTTTCTATCAGAAACCACCCTCAAAGTTAAATCGAAGGATGTGTATAGACAAAAAAAAAATAAAAACTTTCGTCTGTCCAGCGAGAGAACGCGGCGCGTACCGACCAAAATTGGTTCCCCCACGCAACACCCTGCCATAGGGGAACCGGTTTCGATAGCAAGGAGATGCGGGAGGATGCGCAGAATCTGCGCGTTCTCTAGCTGGACAGAGTACCCACCTAGTAATAATTGCTTTGCTCAGAATTTTAAATAAAAAAATAAAATGTAATATGACTACTATGCATAATAGGTACCATTGAGTAAGCAATGGTAATACGATGCACGTCCATAAGGCGAAGAGGGGAGCCCCCCCCCCACTATAAGCCGTGTGACGTTCTGTTTATTAATAGATAAATCAATTTCATAAATTTTAGTTACCTAGTTGCTTCTACACAGATTATATAGACCGTTGATATAAACATCAAACATATTATAGGTAGCTTTTAAATTTTGATTTAGCATAAAGTATACTAATACTAATTAGTATACTAATACGAAAAATAAGTTAAAATCCTAAGTCCTAACCCTACTTATAAGTTATAAGCATCCAAAGTCCAATGATCGGGGGGGTACTCCACAATCCTCATCTAATATCTGACCTTTAAATAGGTACCTACTTACACATTTTTAATAATTAATTACGTTAACTCGTTCAAAATTCAATTCTTATACATCAATATTCTCAGAAAAATACGAAACACAAAATGTATGTTGTAATTCATAAAAAATATAATTCTTATGAAAATGTTATCAATTGTCAAGATAATGAACCATTCAATATCAAAATGATTACTCAGCCTCATTTTATAATAAATATTATTAATTTAGAAAATGTCTTAAGAATCTTAAAACTACTAACAAAAATATCTAGATTATTTGAATAATATGTTTATGCATTATAAAATAGGTAGGTATCTAAATTAACTTTTCAATTACCTACCTAGTGAAAAATGTATGTTATAAATTATAATGTAAGTTTTCGTGGAATTTCAATAAAATAATATTCTATTAAGTACCTACTGTTTCAGTAATTTTGCCACAAACCTTATCTGAAAAATTTGAGTTTTGAGATAGAACTAAGCTTGATCAGGATGAATTAGGTGAATTGCTAAAGAGCAATATTATGTTCACAATAATAACAAGTATTATTTTAATAATATCATACAATAATTTATTCTCAAAAATATCTAAACATAGTATTGCACAATGAAACAAAGCGTGTCCATAACCTTTAAGTTTGGTAATACAATACCCGTTTTCAAATTAACACAAGTTTAATTACAGAGTGTCCCATAAAGATAAAATAATTTAAAATAGTGAGTCATTAACCTATTGTTTTACCGTAATCTCTTATAAATGACAACCAATTGTATTTGGAAGAAAATATTTTAATCTCTTAAATAAACTTAAAAATTCCAACTCAAAATCCTCCTATATATATATCATACAATATACACAAAAAATTTTTAGAGAACATTTTCAATATTTTAATGTTAGAATGTGGTTAGTTGTTAGTTGACGTCACAACATTTATTTTGTTTTTGATAGCCCTGGGGACACTCTGTAAATATATTAAAGAGTATACATTTCAAATCAATTTAATTAAATTATCATCATCATTCATCAATATTACTTCCAATTATATAATGTGAAATAAATAATAAAATAATATTATATTTAAGTATTAAATAAATAGTTCCAATTCCCTCAAAATAAATATTTAAAATTATTCTTTGAAAATTGTGCAGCCCATACTAATGCAGGCATTAACCTAATTATTATAATAATGAACAGTGTATTTTTTAAAAAATAATCATAAGTATTAAATATTTTATTGGAGCACAGTGGCCAATAGGGCTAAGGTGGCAGTTCAAATGTATTTAGCTGCCGGTACAAACCCAGCCACAGGCGGCATCTCTCTCTGAGCAGACGACTGCCAAGTGTAAAAGACCACCATTCCTCCTAAATAGGGAATGGCAGAAACTTACGTGTGCTCAATAATATATCTGCCAAACAGGCGAACTAACTAGGCCTTTGGACATACTCCCATGTACGTACCATACAAAAAAAAATATATTTAATTTGACTAACTATACAAATTCCAAGTGATAAAATATGTAAAGCATAAAAATGAATGAGTCATTATTTCATTTAGTGTTGACTACTATTTTGACATCTTTAGTATTAAATAAAAAAAAAATTCCATCATACAGAAGTGAACACTTGGTAGGGGACTCAAAATTTATGGCTTTTTCAAAACAAAAAATATGTATTATAAATAATAATCATAATTCAAAGGTCATAACAAAGATAATTACAGAAACAATAATACATTGTATAAAGATTAAAAAAGTTAATAAGTTAAGTTAATACATGCTTTGATACATGTTGATAGGAAAAACAAAAGCACATGTCTTTTCATGTGCAGTTAACATTGCTCTGCATACAAAACCACTACCACAAGCACACACATAAGGTCTTGCACCAGTATGTTTTCTATAGTGAATTACGTAAGAAGACCGCTGCGAGAATGTCTTACCACACTGATCACATTGGTATGGCTTTTCACCAGTGTGAGTCCTAAGATGTAATACTAACGTACATTGTTTTGCAAAACCTTTACCACAAAAACTACATACATTTGGTTTCTCTCCAGTGTGTAATCGTTTGTGTAACTTCAAATGTTCTCTGCTGGATAATTCTTTGCCGCATATGTCACAAAGACAAGACATGGCTCTTTTATGTGTCCGACGGTGTAAAGCTAGTGAGCTACGATCATCAAATTTACGCCCACATTGAGTGCACACATATGATACTGTGTCACCGTGTATAAGGCGCATGTGTGTTGCTAAGTATCGAGATAATGAGAATGATTTTTTACATGACTCACATTTAAACGGCTTATCACCAGTATGCTTATTTTTATGTTCATTTAGTGAACTTTCTGTAATAAAATTCTTGTTGCATTCTGAACATGTATACTTTGACTGTTTTAGATGACGTTTTTGATGACGGTACATAGAAGATCGATGCTGTGTTGTATAACCACACGACTCGCATGAAATAGTAGGAGGTTCATTATTATGGTTTAAAACATGAGTGTTAAATGCCAAAAGATTTTGAAATGTACGATCACAGATTTCACATACATGCAGAGGCTTATCTTGTTTTTCTGTCGAACTATCTGGGGGTTCATCCACAGACTTGCTCTGATCTTCATTTTTAACTACAATCTCAGCATGAGCAGTTTTCTTGGGAGATTTAACAGACAAACGTTTACAAGGTCCAGACTTTCTTTTGCTTGGTCTAAAATTAATTGCAATAGGTATATTAATAACAAAAATTAAAAGCGTTAATTTATTTTACCTTCTAACTGTTGGCTTCTCTACATCACAATCACTTGGTGGCTGATTCTAAAATATTTAACATAATATTGTAGTATTTAATTTGAAAACAAAATTATTAGACATAATATAAATGACTCATTTCAATTGTTGAAAGCTCAATACATTGAAAAGATAAAATAAACTACAGGAGTCATGGGCCAATTTATTTGTATTATTAAAAGTTGTTATTACCATTTGATCCAAGATGCCGCGAAAATGATTCTCGGTGTCCTGGATGCACATAAAAAAATTATAAGTCTCCAAAAGTTTTCTATGACAACTGTTACATATCATTTTTGGGAACGGGTCTTCTTCTGAAAACTGATTTAACAATGGACGTCAATGGGTATTGATAATAATAACGATGAACATACAATACAGTAATATAATAATGACTATAATTAGTTACGCTTAATAAGAATATCATAAGATATCTGCCGTTGAATATTATCGCTTACTTTATTCGGTAAACACATATTTATTTTCTCAGCCAGACCGTCAGGATCTTCGACTATGGGCGTTTTTGCGTCGTCTTCCGTCAGACAGTACCGACAAAACCCGGACAGGTCCATTGCAACTATCACTACGAAGCGTAAACAACAGTAATTACATAAGTACAGACGCGAACTTCCATACGAATTCGGTCAATTAAATTTCTAAAGTGAAAGAAAATTGACGAGCACCTCGCTGGTATATTATTATGTATGTTGTATGTATGTATGTATGTGTAATATTCCATTATTTCATCAATATTATTTCGTACTATCATAACCACAGACCATTCGCGACAGATAACATCAGCTTACGGTTAACCATTCTAACCTCAAACGTTTGTTTTGTCCAAAAACGCCCTTTTTTCTGTCTACTTGGCATTTTTGAAATTTTTTTAACTTCAACAATATTGACGTTTACCACAACTCATAAGATCGACACACGATAAACATTAGATCTTAATGATATGCCGAACACCTTTTGTCAAACTGTTGGCCGTTGCATCTCGTAACCCACTACGAATTTTTGGCCTCGGCCTTGTAATGGACTCCGACACCAAACTGAAAGTAATTGTTGCTATAACGTTCACTGGTGTACCTACGCGATTCAATAATTTTCATAATTATTATTTAATCGCGTTTGATTTGTTTTAGAATTGACTCTAACAAAACATATAAATAAACGTAATGCACGAAAACGCATCAACAAAAGTGGCTGTTACTACTTCTGTAACACCTGTACACGGTCGTCCGGAATTTAACAAACACAGAAATAGCAACCACCAAAGGAACCTTAGCCTTGACTTTCGGTATGATGTTACTAGCTTAATTACCTTATTCAGTACTTTCTTTTACCCTCTAGTTTGTCATATTTGTCTTGTGTCATCTGACTTTAGTTATAAAATAAATACCCATTTTATTTACCCATATGTAAAATAATTGTCTATTCATCATTTTTTAAATTTAATTGGTATAAGTATTTACCAAATTATTTACTATTCAAAATATAAATTAGGGCCAAAATTAAATAGAAAATTTTACAGTTGAGTTTTTATTTACAACTTATTGCACAAATAGTTGTATTTAAAGTTCAATCCAATCAATGCTAAAGTGTTAATATTTTTATTTAATTAAATGTTAAGCTAAAACTTAATCATATTATAAATTACAACTTTCAAACTACAATTAGTTGAGTTACATAATATTTTAAATCAATTGCATAACTAGGTACTTGAAAATTATTGCAAAACAAATAATCTAAATTAATGATCTAATTAAAGTTTTTCCAATCTATACCTATGTGTTATTATAACTAATTTTATTAAAAATAAAGGTCAATGGGTATTGTATTACCAACAATAAATCATCCATCACACCACCGAAACCGTAGTTTGGATTCTGTACTTACTAAAATACCAGAGGTAGATGTGATACCGAGTCCTGAGTGTCCAGAACCAATATGTGCGCCAATATCTGACCCAAACATCCATTCGGATGATTCGGGTATTGGAAGGTAATTACTATTTTCATGCAAAAATTAAAACAAATAATAATTTGTCATATAGTTATAAATTATTATAGCTCAGAGATGGCGAGCAGTTGCAGCCGAGAAAGTCTTAGCTGTTCAGAACCCAGCCCTTCTAAACAGGGAGGTTACGATTCTCAGACATTCGACAAAGTTTCTAAAAGCTTTCTGCTCAGGCTGATAGAGTCCAAGCTTTTTGATATGCCAATGGCCATTATGTACCTTTTCAATTCAAAAGAGCCTGGTGTCCAACGGTATATAGGTAATATACTTATCCTATTTGAATTAAATTGTAAATTTTTCAAATATAACATATATATAATGCTTGTGGCTTAAATTTATTTTCAGGTGATAAATTGTTTAGTTTTGATGACAGTTCAGTAGATTTTTTCTTGCCACAACTAATTAGTATGTACATACAAATGGATGACATAGCAGAAGCTATAGATCCGTATTTGGTACATAGGTAGGTTCAAATTTATCAATTATAATAGTGATAGGTACCCAGGGCCGTTTTTAAGGAGTATTTCAGGAGAGCATTATGCCACCCTGGCTTATGTTAAGGCTTATGTTATTATAAAAAAATAAAATTATGTTTTCTATTACGCAATGGAAAATTATAAATTAATAATAAATACATAAATACATTTTGTAATATTGGTTCCTAATCAACAGCTGATGAATATTGTTAGGTCAAAGTAACATTTTTTTTTTTAAATTATCTTTTTTGTCTAAATAGTAAATTAAATTGGATACCACAAATCCCTATAATTACCTTGTGACTTGTTGCTTGTACCACCACATAGGAGTATGCTATAGAAATATAAACTTTATTATTTTATAATACAATAGGTAGGTATCTAAATATTTAACTCTGAAAAAGAGCATTGTCACATCGATTTATTATAAAAATAATCTATATTATATATTATAAAATAGAAGACCATTTTTTGTAAAACAAAAAATATCTCGAAAGTAGGTACATATTAACGGATTTTAGTACATTTTTATAGTTTGTATATTTTTTGCAATCCTTGTTCCTTATTGATATTTAAATAAACAATTTATAGGTTAATGGGTAGTTAATTTAAATGGTTGTAATATAATAATATATTACTATTATTATATTAGTAGAAATGTGTCATATTATACAATTTTTTACAAATATTTGGCAAGGGCAACACCAGGCGAAACAGCTAGTAGTATAATAGTATATACAATTCAGTATTCCATAAAAGTTTGTTGTGCATAATTTATAATTATATTTAGTTAATCATAAGACAGTTATTTTTGATTTTGTGTGAATAATAAATATAAATACTGAAATTCGAAAAATTAATTATAACCAATTGAGGGAGCCAAAATGTTGTTGCCACAGGCGAAAAAATCTTAAATATGGCCTTGTAGGTACCATAAATGTTCATTAATGTATATTAATTAATTATCAATAATTTTAGGTGTCGTAAATCTTGTGATTTTTCTATTAAATGTGCATGGTTATTAAATGCCTTCCATGATTTAAATGCTGAATCAAAATCTCGTGGTGGTCAATTAATCAGTACAATTCTCAACGAGCATTACAAACAAGGACCAAGTGAACCAACCTCTTTAGACTCATTCAACCTATTAACAAAAAAGACTCATTGTCGGTCTAGATCTGACAGCTCGATGGTCAATTTAAATGGAATTCAAATAGGTAAGATTTAATTGTACAGTATACTCAATTTACAATCTAAAACTTCTATTAAATATTTTTAATCTTAAGTTTACTCATAATAGTTTTTTTTTTTTTATATTTAGTACGAGAACGAAATTTTTTAGGGGATTTAAGTTCTGGTATGGCATTTGATAATAGATGCAGTTGCACTGAACAAATAGCTGAGTGTCGATGCGGTGTAAGTTAAACTACAAAAATATATTGAAAATTAAACTGTATATATTTATTATTTACAAATATTTCTACAGGCTCCAAGAATGTGTTCTGAAGTAGAATTTATTAAATGCTTAACAACACTTGGACGTGATCTAGCTAAACAACCAACTAGAGAAGCAAGAACTACTTATCTCTGTAGCCAATTAAGTTTAATTAATAAGAATTTACCTGCTAAAGTTTGGATACCATTGTACAACTGTAATCATCATATTTTATCAATTCCTCCACGTGTGGCAGCTGTTTTGAATTCGAAAGACAAGGTAAATTATTACTGTTTAGGTATGTGATAAGAAGTTCAAATAATTTAATTTAATTACAATTATTAAACATATTATTTCTATGATAGATATTTGTATTATATTTAACTGGTAACTGAGTATTTCCCAAAAATGTTGATAATCATACAAATAAAATTAATTATAATTGTATAATACTTTTAGTTTTAATTTTTCATAATTTAACATATTATATAAATAATACAATTATTTATTTATGTTTAGGCTCCATTTATTATTTATGTGGAAGTCGCAGAAGTAGAAGATGCTGAACGGTCTCCTTTGACTACCCGGGTATCAAATCTTCGTCAAACACGTAGTGAAGAAAATCTCACTCGATGCGAGTCCCAAGACCTTAAACCAGAAATAAACAGTCAAAACATGTTTATTGTAGCCGGTGACATAAGACGTCGCCTCACCGTTTCCACTGATATTAAAAGTTCTTCGCCCACAGATCCCGAAGACCCTTCTGCTGCTGCACTCAAAGAACTTTGGTCAGAAAAAGAAAAACGTGTCAGGGAAAAATCTCCATATGGTGGTCTAGCCAACTGGAAACTGTTGCCCGTTATTGTGAAAACAGGTGATGATTTGAGACAAGAACTTCTTGCCTCTCAATTATTACTTACATTACATAGTATATGGATGTCAGAATTAGTACCACTAAAAGTTTTTCCGTATAAAATATTATGTTTGTCAAATGATGCCGGTTTAATAGAACCAGTATTAAATACTATCTCTTTGCACCAGATCAAAAAACAAAATAAAAATTCATTGTCGATGTATTTTGAAGAGGAATTTAAGGAAAATACTTTGGTAGAAGCAAGACAAAACTTTATAGAAAGCTGTGCTGCGTATTCGCTTGTTTGTTATTTGATTCAAGTAAAAGACAGACACAATGGAAACATACTTCTTGATAATCAGGGTAATCTTATACATATTGATTTTGGATTCATACTATCTGCATCCCCTAAAAATTTGGGATTTGAAAGTTCACCCTTTAAATTAACTTCGGAAATGGTTGATGTAATGGGTGGACTTGACTCAGATGGTTTCAAATACTTCAAACTACTAATACTCCGTGGTTTAATTGCTTCACGTAAACACATGGACAGAGTGTTGTCCGTCGTCCAAATCATGCAGTCTGCTAGTATGAAATATTTTTATCATCTAAAGACTGTGATCATATGTTAAACAATATTTATTAGTTAAATATTTTGTTTTACAGATTCGCAGTTACCTTGTTTTAGAGCTGGAGCAACGGCTGTAATTGGATCTTTGAAATGCCGTTTCCATTTAAATCTTACAGAATCTCAACTGACATCGCTTGTCGATAACATGGTTGAGTCGTCGTTGCATTCAATCACAACCAAATTGTACGACGGTTTCCAATACTACACTAATGGCATACTGTGATTATTACATTATGCGTTACTTGGAATACACAAAACAATATGTACAAAGTCTCCTACATAGTATTTACATAATTGGCAAATGCTACTTCCAAGTGCGATTTTTTTATTGGATGAAAATGATAAATGTTTTGCTCACTAAACCTGGTCAATGAAATACTGTCAATGTTACCTAATACTAATGTTATCCTCTATTCTTTATCCTAAGAAAAATTATCAAGTATATTGTAAGTAAACAAATCCCTTTGTACATACATACAACCAAAAACACACATACACTGTATTTGTACTATATATCATTATTTTAAAACAAATTGTAATTAATTTGTAAATTATTTTTTTTAAACAATTAAACAAAAATCTATTAATTAAATATCTATTATTTTTTATTATACATCGATTATATTATTATTATTATTATAGTACCTACCATCAATAGAATATCTACCGTTGATTCCTATGCAGAAATGGCCAAGTTACTTAATTATTTATACATATTTTTTTAATAAAATAATGACACTGCTATTTGGCAGATACTTATTTTTACGAAGGTGCATGTGAAAAATATATTACTTTATAACTTATACCCCAGGCTTGAAGTTATAGCACTAAAAAAGTTACTTTTTAGAACTTTATTATGAACTTTATAAATCCAAAATATGCAATGTAAATACCTCTAAAAATTACAGAATAGGTATTATGTGAAGTACAATCGTTATCTTTGGCTGTTGTATACATTTCCTATATATCCAAATCTAACTCTATTCTATTTTATTCTATTGATCCATGAATACATAAACAATTTTACAAAATATGTATGATTCCATTCTTATACTTCAATAGCATTTTGCAAAATTATGAAAATATGAATACATTTTTAAATATCAATATTTAAAAATGCTCATATACCTCACTTAAAAATTAAAATATCGAAAAAATCCAACGAGAGAACACAAATTACCTTTAAATTTGTTAATCAATTCACCACACAAAATTGGAACTACTAAAGTATAGTAACTAAATATGTTTGCATGTTATGTGTGTAATGCATACACCTATAAACTAATGGATAGCGCATTCCGCCCAGCCGTCAATTAGTTTGAATCGCGAAAAAGCAAGTCCATTTAGATAGGACATTTGGCCCCCCCCTGAAGTTATATGATGTGATTTCAATGGCGGATCCAGGAGGGGTATTTTCTTGATAAAACAAACTTAAGTTCTTAACCATATATACAATAGTCAAGAAAAAACACATGTTTTAGATAATAAATAAATATTTTAGACATTCAATTAATGTTAAAATACTTTATTAACAAAAAAAAAATATTACAATTACAAATACATATAATTCAATAATCCAACAAATACTGCACTGATAAAAACAAATTGCTTTTATGACATCCAATTATTCCTATAACTAATTAATTGTATTTTGTTTACATAAAAAATAATTTTTTCTCAAGAGATTTAATAAAAGGTCGTTAGGTTAGTTCCATTAAAAAAAAAAAAACAATAATAAATTATCATGTTATTATCATTTAAAAATGTAAATACTGGCGATTTGGTATTTAACCTTTGGTTAAACAAATTAATATAATAGTAAATAACATTAAGACACCATTAACACTATTGTTTATGAACGAAATAATCAATAATTATTATGCAGATGACAAAAGTCAAGAAATGTTATTGACCTCTGTTTTATTCAGATATAATATATATGTATAATGTATATGTATACTAAAGGGACGCACAAGACAAATTAAGACGGTGAAATATATTTGTAATTTTTATACGTATTCTATATAAAATAAACTATACTGGGACAATAAAAAAAAAATCTACAGGTAACTACTATTTTAAGTACAGACATATTGTGTGAAAAAACAATAATTTTGTCAAATGTGTTGTAAACTACCAGCAGGAGTTGCATAATTGGATTCTTCACTTTCTGAATGAAAGCGACGGTGCAACGATAAATTCACACCGTTACTGGCTGTTCCTGAAATATTATAATACTATTTAAAAATAAACCCTAATTTTAAACTCAAATGTTTGATGTACATATATATGTCTAAGCTATGCAATACCATTTGGTTGTACTGTTGAACGGACCGTCGGTGACAACTGTTCGGGTGATGTATATGAAAATGGCGATGACGAGGATGAACTAAAACGATCGTTACTCAATGGAGGCCAATCTGGCATTTTTTGAAGCTCATACTCAATTCCAGCATAAGATGTTGTCCAACTTTTACTCTTATGAGAACTAAACATTTTAAATTATTAGAATTGATAACTGTAAGTACGTAACATTTGTTTAAATATTATCTTACCGAGAACTCAACAATTTGACAAGCATGCGGTCACAAAGTATTTTTTCATGAAATACTGCCAGTGCTAAATTTACTAACCCTAGCGCTAAAATTACATAGAAGAAAGAGGAGTTGTCTGGAGGTAATTTGAGTTGGAATTGGGATCTTAAAATTTCAAATGGTGAGATAAATAAATAAACGGTAAATGCTACTATGACTACTGATATGATGGATAAACACCAGTTTGATTGTAAACCCTGTCTGTATGGTGGTCCCTTGTTGAAAACTAGGGCTAAAATTATATACTGTAATGCCGATACACTAAACACTGCATAATTCTCAAAGCTTTCTATTGATTCATTTTCTTTATATTGAAATGGCACAAACCAGTCATTATATCGAATGGCTACGAAGCTAATCAATTGAATTGCGATAGAAATTACTAGTTGTCCAATAAGTGAAGTCAATGGCAAGGCAGAGACAAGTGACGTCTCTGGCCTCTGTTTGACTAAGGGGCCTTCGTACGCAGGCGTACGACTTATTGAAAATGCAAAAAGTGATATGAGAAATAAATCAATGTACAAATATTGGTAATCTGATAAATTGTTGTCGATGGAGTAGAGCATGATAACCGATATAAATTGTACCAGAGAATATCCAGCCATAAATTTGAATATACCAACAGAAGTAACAAGAGCAGCGCGACCTTCACGAATTACTCTCACAACACATTCAACAGATGCTTTGCGTGATGTGAATGGACTGGCAACAGATGATTCTGCTTCACTCAGCGATATACCAGTGTGTGCTGCTTTCAAAGCTCCACAGTCATTGGCACCATCACCACACATCGCTGTAATTTAAAACACTGTTGTTAATTAAATTGAAACATCTAAAAAGCATAGAGCCAAATAAGATTTAAGAAATCTAAATAAAAACTTTTAAAACATTTTTTTTATTGCAATTAATCTTAAAAATTTTAAATACATAGATTGAAAAATAAAATAGAAAATTTGATAGACATTAAATTGTTTAACAATATAATATATAATTTTCTGTAGTTCTATAAGATATAATCTGTTATTATTAGCAAATTGAAATGTTAAATTTTTTAAAAATTAATTTTTATCTTCAAATAAAATGTAATGAATCAGATTTTAGTATAGTAAATTGATAATCTACAACAGCATAAAATTAAAAAATGATATTGAAAATAAAAACTCACCCAAAATGTTTTAGTGTTCAAAAAATATTTTCCTACTTAGGTTTAAACAAATTGAGTTTATACTCACTATACTAAATTTACTCACCAACATAATAACCAATTCCCTGCAACTCTTGAACAAGTTGTTGTTTTTGATCTGGACTCATTCGTGAAAATACGGACGCTCTAGTAATGATTTTTGGTATGAATTCTGGGCAATATTGCCTAAGCAATGACCATGTTTTTCCGGTTAATGCAAAAGTATACCTCTGAGAACATCTAATAAAAAGAATAAAAAAAATATATTAAATTAGTTAAATATTTTATGTTAAAGGCGTAAAACATACTTAATTGGCGTATTAGCAGTAGTACTTGAAGGGCTTAATAATCCAGCTTCTAATAAATCCATGTTCAAATTTACACTATTACCAGAATTGGGCGACATAATAGTGCTCAGTTTCTATAATACATTTTTCAAAATAATAATTAATTATGAATATAATATTTTATACTATGTTTAAGTTAAAAAATTAGAACTTACAATTGAATTTGAATTAATTGTCTGGTTAACATTCATATCAGCTGCTGTGAAATACAAATAAGGAGGCACTGTAACGCAGTGCACAGTAATAACATCTTCTGTTTCCAACACTATACCACAATCTCTTGCGACACTAAGGGCTGTTAGCATATTATCTCCAGTGACCATAATAATTCTAATACCTGCAGACCGTAATGTGTCCAAAACACCAGCACTTTCTGGCTTTAATCTGTTTTCTAATATAATCAGTCCCAAAAGTGTCAGGTCACATTCTGCTTGTTCTCTAGTTAATCTCTGTGTCTTAACATAGCTCAAATTATTCTTTAACGCCCTGTAACCAGCAGCGATCACCCGATATCCTTGTTTGGTGAATCGTTGCAATACTTGATCGAAGTCTGGTGGAATCGAACTAGGATTACAGAGGCTTAAAATTTTTTCTGGAGACCCTTTGGTATAGACATGGGTCAAATTAGAAGACAGATGTTTGGCTATAACACTCATGCACTGCAAACTCGAACTAAATGGAAATTGGCGAATGATACCAATTTCTTGTCCAATCTACAAAACAGATAATATTACATTGTATAAATTTCAGATGAGACGCATAAATGCCAGAAAAATAGTTATACCTGTTCAATAGTAGTGAATGTGTTTTTATTTGGTGGTCGAACAACAACTGGCATGACCAAATCAAATTGGTTGTCTTCACTAGTCTCAGGTTCTTCGAGTAACCATCCAGTTGATTCAAACATCTTCAAGTCTAAAGGATCACCGGACAACTTTCCATCGATAGACGTAATAGAATGGCATGTAACCATAGCTGACATGAGCAAATGGTCTGATGACATTGAACTCACATTCCTATAGCAAGGTAGAAATTTTGATGTTGTCACAGGTACTATACCCCACATATCTAATCCATCTTCAGTCAGTGTACCAGTCTGTTAAAAAAATTGCAGTTATAAAACACTTGAAAAGCAATTAAACAATTGACTGTTTACTTACTTTATCAAAACAAACACAATTAATTGACCCTGCCACATTTATAGATCTTGGACTAATGCAATAAATATGATGATTTTTCAATCTCATTTGTGCATACATTTGTCCTACAGTCATAGCAGCAGGCAATGCAGGAGGTACTACAACTGTGATCAGGTCAAAAGCTTTCTTCAATATTGAATCAAGAGAATGTCCACGAGACACTTTGATAAACACAGTGTATACAAATCCGATAGCAGCAATACCTGCTAGTACTTTGATGAACTTATAACTGTCACGTTCAAATTCAAAGTCAACTGGTGCTGGATACAATATTGAACGTACCAAAGAACCTTTACTAGTGTGGAAGCCTGTACGTACCACAACAGCACACACTCGTCCCTCGCCATAATAACGAGTTTGTATAACAGATGTTCCACAGTATAATGTGTGACGAGCATGTTCTTTTATGTCATACTTTAGGTCTGGATTTCCAGGTATTGTTGTCTTGGTTACAGGAACACTTTCACCTTAAGATACAACATAAAAAGTATTTATAATTCACAATTTTAATCTTTAACAGTTTATAATTTGTTTATCCATTTATTTTGGATCTTAAACTTCTGAAGTCAGTAATGTATATTAAATGTACTAAAGCGCCGAAGTATAAGTTTTATTTATAGTTGTAAGTACCTATTAAAAAGTATTATAATATTAATTAATTTCATATTTTTAAAAGTTGAAGCATCAATAACTCAAATAACATTCTACTCTTAGATAATAGTTGAAAAAACAATATATATATGTATGTACAGTTGATCCCAGAAGTCCCGTATCACCCTTAGTATCTCCGTGGAAAATCAATATATTTAAATGCAATTTTTTTACAGTAAAAAGTATGGAAATTCTGATTGAATAACATAATATTCGATTTTTTTTTCAAAAATTCAAAAAATTATCAAACATTTTTTTTAGGAAAATAAATTTATTAAATTTCCAAGATAGCCATTTTGTTGATCATATTTTTTAAAACAGTTCAAAAAAAAAAAAATATTAAAATTTAAT
>NC_042495.1:67259417-67266866 GCF_005508785.2 Acyrthosiphon pisum
TCCACGTAAGTAATTAATTCTGTTACCAAAAAATCTAAAAAATACATTTACGCAGTTTATTTTTATAGTCATTTTAAGTACAAATTTGGACGAAATTACATATTAAAAACCTAGGATAACTATTTTAGTTATTTTGTTGTGATTGTATAATATTATTCGTGGGTACTTGAAACTTCTAAAGTATACTATTATATATCTATGATAGTACCACGGTTTTTTGTTGATGTATAACGCGTTATAAGTACCTAATAAATATTATGATATGATTAATTTGGAATTTATTATAGGTACCTAATATAATATTATGTCTTATACCTAGACTAACATACCGTCTCCGCTCAGAATCGTTTTTCTTATACAATGATATTATATCATTGAATTCAAATTTAATACCATCCATTATACAGTGACCCACTTGTAACCTACTGTACAGCAGAGCGAAATCCACTTACCCACCTTTTTTTTTTTTAATTTGAATATTTTTTATATTTTTGTGTCCATAGTAACCATTAATAAACAAAAATGTCTATCGTAAATCTCAAAATTCATTTTTGAGCACCTCCCAGGGGTGTTTATATACATATCGTCCCCGTTCATGCAAAACACACTAAGTCCAAAAACATGAATCAGCTTTTGAAATTTTTTCAAACTTTAAATGTATACCATATGTAACCAAATTTTTTTCTTTTTTTAATTGAGTTTCCCTTAAGGGAAGTAGCTGTTAATAATATGACACTGAAATTTATAGCTCTTATTATTGTTAAAATACAAATTTCTAAGTAGATTTTTGGACTTAGTGTACTTTGCATGAACGGGGACGATATAAACCTTCCTCTTGAATCACTCTCTCAATTAAAAAAAACCGCATTAAAAACCATTGAGTATTTTTAAAGATCTAAGCATACAGAGAGAAAAAGGGACTTTGTTTTATAATATGTCATTAAGATAAAATCAATTAAATTTGAATAATTGAAATACAATAAAACTTACTTTTGTCATCATCAATTAATCATTTTTTTTATGTCAAAAATTACATGTTAATTAATAATGTAAGATATATGTACACTTGGAATTGAATTGGTACTAAAATTACATGTAATCTAATATTTTAGTCTATAATGTAAAGTTTATCCAAAATTTTAATTTAAACATAACATTAACTAACCTGTAAGCATACTTTCATTAACAATACAATGTCCAGTGAGAAGGACTGCATCGCAATGCATAACACAACCATGACTAGGGATAACCAAAACATCCCCTGGAACTAACAATTCTGTAGGAACTGTAATTACGTTATTCTCTCGTAGTACATTAGCAACATCGCTGGAATGCACGGTACTCCTAAGGTTCCTTTGATTCCTCCTTGTTTGTATAACAGCAGTAATAATACTGACTAATGACATAACAAATATAGCTGAGGCATATGATAAATAATCGTCAAGGTACCAAAGTATAAATGAAAATATTTCAAATACATAAAATGGATTAAGGACTTCAGTGTAAATCAATGACCAAATAGTCTGCAATGGAACATCAATGAGGTTTGGCCCGTACACAGCGCGACGAAGATATTGATCTCGAGCAGATATTCCCCTTTGTTCATGCAATTCGTGGGTATTTATACCGCAGTCAATTCCAGTTAACAAATAGAACTCCTTGTTGTCCACATCCCAAATGAATCTGTACTTCTTGAAGTCGAATCGTCTTATTTCGTCCAGGTCTAAAATAATATTGATAATAATTATTATTAAAACTATGAATAATTTATTAAAAAATGTAATTATTGTATATACCTTTGAAAATTCCACTTGGTGTTCGCACTGGCAGTTTTGCTGAATCGCCAAGTGATTTGAGTTCAAAGTACGCCTGTCTGTCCCAGCCATTCACGCGGCATGCTTCGCTGTTTGAACACAATACGGATAGACACATTGGTAACAGTATAATCGTCTTGCACTAACTGGATAGGCAACAAACAATAGGCCCACTATTATTACGTCAAGCGATAAGGAGAGCCCTATTGGTCCTCGAGGAATCCTCTCCTTGATCGCACTGGAGTATAAAAACTAAATAAACCACGTACCTTGGCAACAGCGAAGAGGAATTGATGATTTCTATTTCAGCTACATGTTTGCTTCTATGATCTTTTTTATAAGTTTCCTACAGTGAAAATATAAAATATTGTAAAACTGTAGGTATGGCTAATCCATGCATTAACAAAAAACATATGAACATACCACCACTAAAATTTTTTCGGCAGATTGCAATGAACATTTCATATGGGTAGAAAACAACATTAATGTTGGCCACCAGTAAAATATTAAACGAAGAGCGCCACATGTTATGATTGTCACTACCCAAGACATAATTGTGTATCCCATGTGTCGCCGGTAGCCGTGTAACTCCTGTAAAATTAATATATGTATAGATTATTAACAAAATAATGTATAGGTATAAAATTAAACATATAAAATTTATTTTTTCGATGGACATCTTTATTTGTTTGGACAATGAAAATTCTCAAAATGCTCATTTAACATTTTTAGAGATCAGAAATCATTTAAAAACGTGATTTCTTGATTTTCTTAAAACTTTTTCTAAACATTTAAATTGAACATTTAGAAACCAAAAGTTGAAAAATATAAGGTAGTGCTAATGTGCTAATAAGGATTAGATTATCTCAGCTCTATTCGAAGTCGTTTTTTTAGATACAATGATTTATTTTGTCCTCACGACATATTATTTTTTTTCTGCTTTCGTCTTGGTCATGTGCCCATTGGAATATGACCTTTCTA
The DNA here is from genome assembly GCF_005508785.2 of Acyrthosiphon pisum. Classification (NCBI taxonomy): domain Eukaryota; kingdom Metazoa; phylum Arthropoda; class Insecta; order Hemiptera; family Aphididae; genus Acyrthosiphon; species Acyrthosiphon pisum. Next base: position 67,262,213 of record NC_042495.1, read on the forward strand.
GCGTTGTCACATCCATTTTCGATTGTCAGTCTCTTTGTTTTTGGTACATAGGATATTATCACTCATAACTGTATACTCACTACACCGGCCTCGATAATTTTGGGGTGAACTTTTTTCGAGTGCAGTCAAATTTGAAATAATGTAACATTCTGTTTTAATAATTCACGCATCACATATTAATTTATTTTTATCATTATTAATAACAATATTAAATACAGCATTGTATTTGAAATAACTATGATCCATAGTTCTTACAAATAACTGTTATCGTAATATAAATCACCATAATACTAAATATGAATTACAAAAATACTATAGCAGTAGGTATAGTACTTTTCTCAAATTAATAATAAAGAAAATAATAAAATTAATTATAATATATTCAACATTATCCTTATGCCACACGTGTTCAAATCATACGCGGACTCGTAGTAACCCAAAACCTAATACGTCAAAAAAAAAGAATGGAATATTTTTATATAATATGAATATTAAATGCCAAGTATTCTGATTTCATTATCGGACAACAAATACAAATAATTGGGTTACACTAATTTTAAATTCATTGACGCATAACAAGACTACGCCAAAAACACATTTTCACAATGAAAACATGACTAGAATATTTAGGTTTCTTTTTAAATTACTAATATAAATAATAATAAAACCTTTAATAGAAAAATCGATAGGTTTAGATATTTTGTATTAAACAAGCAAACAAGATACTTGGATAAATTATTTAAAATTTGTTACAGATGTACCGAAAATGCTTGAAAGGTGGACATTAAGAGGCACTTCGTTGTGTAAATACAGTCGGTGATACGTCAAAATGTCCCGGCAAGAATATCCGCGGAAAAATATTCGTTGACAAGATAGGTATTCCGCGTAAATATTAATTTAAAACTTTAACCTCTATATCATAAAAAATGTGATTATAAGTATAATAATTGCACTATTTATACAAAGTGTTAGGTGTTTTAATCGTTATAATATACCAATTTTGATAACGGTAAGTGTTTCGCACGACTGCACGTACTGAACTTTTTTTTAGAAAATTTTAAAATAATTTGTTATACCTACGAAATAATATAATATAAATGCATTTTTTTTTAGCTCAGCAACTAATTTAAATAATTACAAATACCTATTATTCAGTTTAAAAATATGCAAAATAATATTTTTTGTTTTGTTATTGTGATTATATTTTCAATTTTATCATTGACTATTTTGATGTTGGGATATTTTTCCAGGGATAATTTGGTCTTGGGATATTTAAATATTTTATCGGAATTGTGCTATATTGATAACGGATTATTTTAACTTAATATCTTATAAACGTATATATAATTAGTATCATATAATAAAAATAGTAAAATAATAAAATGATAATTCATTTTTCAAGGGTTAAGTTAGGATTATCAGCTATCACAATCATTGCAAAATAAATGTCCTTCAATTATATTTTAAAACCTCAGTCTATTGCAACTGAATACCTAAACCTTGAAGGTTTAAATTCTAATTTAATGAAATTGACCACATCCTGTGGCATACTTATTTGCATTATTTGCCAATCTATAGCGAAACTATATTGTAATTTTTAAAAGATATAAAAAAAATAAGTAGAAATGCAAAAGATCTACGTTTAGACTTATGATAGACACATTGTCTACGAGTATGATTCAATTATGTTATCCTCTCAAAGTAATTTGAAAATAATCATTCAAGGAAAGAATATTTGTACAATACATTGGCAATATTTAGTAGTTAATATTACACACACGACACACAAGCATTTACATATAATATATAACATTATAACCTAATATTCAAGTCACCAATACCCAGTTTCAATGAGTTAACCATAATTTATTATTCATGCTAAATCAATATTTAATATTGACTTTAGATGTTTTTTAATCAATAATGGCTCACATTATAATTAAGGTATAGTTAGAGAGAGTTTGAACTTCAACATAATTTTTATCTTTGTCTCTTTAACAGTTTAAAAACAATTAGTGGTAAATATATATAGATACCTATATAGGTAGTACTATAATAGTACAATAATACTTACAGTATGTTCAACCATATAGGTAGGTAACAAAAAATATTTCGAAAATATGACCGTGCATTTAATTTGGATTTTCTTACTGCATAAAAGACTTAATACACAACTAATTTTGAAATAATTAAATAAAAAAAAAATTTAAGTCGAAATTTAAATTATTATTTTTTTTAAACAACTGTCATAAACATCTTAAAAATTGAATTATCGGCAGTGAGTTAAAGTTTCGGTTTATAAACATGTTGTATTTGATTCAATGGTATTTTTTAACAGTCGATCTACAATTCAACGATTGTACAAAGTTATATGTGTGGTTTAGTATGATTTTTAAAAATGAAGATGTGGTATCGTAATATTATTCGAACTCAAAAAGGATAGAGGTGCAATTCAAAAAAATGTTCTTTTTCAGAATAATTGCGCGGTTTTTTTTTATATTTCAAAAATAAGTGCGATATTACTTAAGCTGTATGCATTAAAAAAAAACCTGAATTTCATGGTCATGAGTTCAAAATATTTTGTGTTACCTAATACCTACCTTTGTCGTTGAAAAACACTGTATAGCATAATCATCAATAATTTAATAATATTTCTAAAGTAGGTACTTATTAATTATAATAACTTATTTGTTTTATTCATTTATACGTTTTCCCCGAAGCGTTTGGACACGGCGTTTAGCGTCACTACCGGTCCGAACATAGGCCGGCGTCTAGACGCGACGTGACGACGCCTTGCTGTTCCACTGTTTGAAGCTGCAGGGAAACCATACCTTTATATCTGCCTTTATGTGTTTGTAAGACAGAGAAAAAGCATGCGGGTGTAGAGCCCTCTTAACGACTGGCATATTTGTCAAGTATATTACCCGCTCCGTTGACTAAAGACATGTTTACAAACAATCCTCAAAAGTGACAAATGTGCAACTCTAGGAACCGACTTTGGACCGTAGAAACGGCATGGCAAGTATCCACAAGTATAAAGTAATGAACGCATAAACGCCAATCGTGTTATCTACGCTACGATATGGAACAAATACTAATTGTACAAGTAACAAGTAGTACGCTATAACTTGGCAAAGCAGATAAAATAAGCAAATTATGAATATATAACAAGTACACCAGACCATGGAACATGGTTAACAAAGTATGTAATTTTGTTTTATCCGATAAAACTAACTACACTTAACAATTAACAGTAACCGATTTCAAATACACCCATAAACAGGGATGGAGATGACTGATGAGAGATAACTAAGGCCCGGAACTTGATGCATTTGCATCTTTTTTCTAATGCTAACATACGAGGCTCGTCTTAACAGAAATTTGATTCATGGAATATAGGATTAAATGATAAAATATTTATTTTGCGTTTTTAGGGAATTTATAGCTTTACGGTCATTTTTTACTATTTTTGGTGCATTTTATTCATTTTTGAATTTTTTTTACATTTATAAATATATTTGCATTTCCGTTTGCATTTTTCTTGTTGAAAGTTACACTTTATCGTAACACATTCAGTTTCCATTAGCTTGTCGATTATCATAATGTTAATTATCTTTCTCGTTTGTAATCGCAATCTACGATTATTAAGCAAACTGTAGGCCAATACTATTTTAGGCCCGATCAATTAGAAAAATTTCCCAAAAGTCGATAGAATTATTTTAAACTTCAAAAAAATATTTTTGAAGGCTCCTTCGATAGTAAACTTTTGTAAAGAGCCTTTTATAGATTTTTATAGAACCTATAATAAATACGATTTGTAAAAAAAGGAAAAAAAGGATAAATCCCCCCCATGAATTTTTTTTCAATATTTATAACAATTTATAATTAAGTATATTCTATAAATTATAACGCATTAAATTTTGTTCTATTTTTTTTCTAAAAACAAATTATCAAATATTGTAAATTTCGACAGAATGTCAGAATATGTTTATACGTGTTTATATTATGACATGACTATATTATTATCTAGACTCATATCTAGGAACTAGGATATTATTATTATTATTAATATTTAGTTGTTTACACAAAATATAATATGAGAATTATTCCCCCTCGATCATCGAGAATTCTCAATAACAACTAGCTCTACACTTTCCCAAAACATTGGCTCATACGGGCGATAGTGCGATCGGTAGGTATATTTTACAATATTACGTACCAACAGCCCCAGGTCATTAGTTGGTATCGATTGCTTATTATTTAATGTTAAGACTACCAGTTTGGATATTTAACAATTTAATAATTGCTTTTGAATTTTACTCAAGTAGTTCAGTTGATCAAAAATATACATTTATAATTTATTATATTTATGAAAATATTTGAAAATATTAGACAATAAGCAAAATATTTAATAATAAAATAATACATTTTTCATATTAAATAATAAAGTATTATTATGAAATAGTAAACTTAAAAAAAAAGGGGAAAGAATTGTCCGCATCAGAAATGTATCGGGGGAAAATGTCCTACTACACCGAAAACATTCCGGTGGGTGGGAGGAATGTCCGTGATTCAGTCTGTATACCTACTTATTGTAACTTTATAAATAAAGTTTGTATTAACCATAATTTTATAAATTGATATTAGACATAAC
>NC_042495.1:67266916-67282749 GCF_005508785.2 Acyrthosiphon pisum
CATGACAAAATCATTTGACCGCCACTGTATCTAATACTATTAGTAATTTAACTGTCCCTTTCAGACAAGAAGATTTATATTATTCCGTTGACTAAATTCTTTAAATTAAAGTATAGCAACATTAAATTGTATCCCACAAACTTTTAGTTTTCGATTTACTGATTATCGTGTATAATCAAGGTTATAACTAAGTGCTCCTTAAATTTAACTTATATTAATAACTAAAAATAAAATTTTTAATCAAAAATAGTTTACGTAAAAAGAAAACAATAGAAAACCTACTTAATTATTCAAAATTAAAAAACAAATTGATAATGTTATTTATTGAATTTCCAACTTAGCAATAATATATATAGGTATTAATTCATGGTAATAAATTATTATTATTATGATAATTATTACTAATAATTATCATAGTATTAAATCTCGTAAAAGCATATAGTTATTGGTTGAAGAAATTATGAAACGAAAAACATTACACGTCTTTAATTGAAAACGAATTAAAAAACTAAAATTGTTGTTACATACTCAATTATGTTCAATTAGTAAGAATGGAATTTTATTATTAATAATATGGTTAATTCATAGTAAAATACTGACCAATTGTTCTTCAGTACCAATAATGTCAACATAATCAACAGATGGGTCTTCATCATCTTTAAAATTAGAATCTTCTTTAATTGACCCTGTAAAAATTAAAACACAATATTTAAGTATACATAAGTATATAATACATAAATAATTGACATTATATTTAAATAATAATTAATTAATTATACATTACAGATCGAAAGTCAATATTATATTATACAGTTCTCAGACATACCGTTATTGTTAGACATTATTTTATAAGCCTGAGAATATAGTAACAATTTAACCGGCGTAGTCTGTAATTTAAAGAGTAGCAATCATTATCTTATTCCCGCTAAACCTTATTAAGACAGTAGTTCCTCTCCCCACTTCAAAAGAGCTACTTATTAAGAAGTATCGGAGTTGTTACATAAATAACTACTACCTATGTGATATGAATACATAAAGAAGTACCTATTAGTTTTTAAAAACTCGTTAATACATTAGGTAGGAATAAGTTAGATACGATATAAAAACTCCTATAGCTCTTCACATTTCTTGTTTTTGCTAAATAAATTTATTTACCGTTTCTATTTTGAAAACGCGCATAGGATACGCGCCACACTTGCATGTGTTGTCTCAGTCTGGCAAACGTACTACATAGCGAATTTGCATTCAGTAGAACCAATTTTGTGTAGTTAGATAACTTTAAATGAAAGAATTTAATATTAGAATGAATTAACCTATGATCAAATTTAAAAGTAAGAACATTATCTGTGTTCTCTCGATGGTTTTTTTACGATAATATAATTTTTAAGTGAATTATGAAATATGAGCATTTTTATATATTACTGTCTTACATAACCATAACTTGGTCATCTTAAGTGCGTAATGTATAGCAATAAACAGAGCAATAAAGGTATTCCGTACTATTATAATCTACGACTCTCTGGTTTAGTTTTCGGCAGATACCTATTACAAGTTATATAATGGGTATATTCAGAGGTATATTCTGTGCATTGGCCGGATTAGTTCTTTAATATTTTAATTTGTTATTAAGATAAGCATGGTTTAATTTAACTAAATCTCTCTTATTTTTAACCATTAATAACTTCTTTAAAAAAGTGGAAGTATGAGTACTTTTGTTGCTGTATTACATACAATATAGACAGATAAAACACATTTTGGCCCGCATTTTGGTGTAGCGGCTCCTTAGTAAAATGTTAATATTACCCTATTCTTTACTATACCTAAAATATCTCAAATATTTTGACTAAAAAATGATTCTTTTTTAAAATACCTATTTTAAACAATACCATTTTGTAATTATTTTATGACATTATTTTTGGATTTGATCCCGGATTTGATTCATATTGATTTATACTTTAAGGATCAAACTTATTTAATGCATTTATAAGCTTGACCAGTACATATTTGTAAGAGGCATTTATTTAGATAATTTTATAATAATAGGTACCTTATTATTGTTTTCACCATTTTCAGTTACGGAAACATTTTTAATTTTAACAAATTATGGATTTAGAATTCATAATCAAATAATAATAAGTAAGAATATGCTACACTCATAGTTTACTAATTATCATTAATCATTACCAACAAAATTGCATGATAAGTATAGTTTCCTAATAAAAAAAAAAATTATTCAACATTGAATCTTAAAAACAATACCTAATATTAATATTCTTAAGAAAATAATATTTATTGCTCTTAATAAATAAGATCAATTTAAAATATCAATTATTATGATAAAATCTATGTCATTGAGTAATTTTAAGCTAATCTGCTTGCGTGCTCTTAGTTCTAACTAATCTAAAATAGCAGCAGCGTCGCAGAAGCATTGCAAAAGCAGTCCCCGCGGCGCCGTTGGTTCAAACATGGAAAAAAAAATCTAAAATAGCATACTCAATGGCCTATGCAGGGTTCTAGGTTTCTAACACCACCCCCCCCCCTGAAATTTCTTCCTTCTTCAAAAAAATCTTCTATACCACCATGATCAATGCACAGAGCAGATGAGTTGGTCATTTTTAAAAGATATAAATTGTAAAATGGCAATAGGTACCTATGGAACATTTTAGAGCATGTTAATTTTACAATTAAAACTTATTATATCTCGGTTTATATGGTTGAATTTTGACAAATGGTAACTAGGACACTTATGTAGAGATATAACTTTGAGTATAACTTACTTATACCAAATAATACAATAAGGAAAAAACCCCAGGAAAACTAAATAAGATTTAAATACATAGAACCTACCTACATTGGAATATAAAATACAAAAAAAATACAGTCTACCTACCGAGCTACCTACCTACCTAATAGATTGGAATAACAACCACTTTTGAAAATAAGAAAATTGAAATACATTTATTATGAATATTATAAAATCCCATTATTTATTAGGTAGATATTATTACGATACCTAATTGGAATTGATATTATTACAATAATTGAGATTATAACATAGTTAAAAGAAGCATGGTTATGAATCATCCTCACCACTAAGAACTTCAATCATTTATTATTAAATTACTCATTGAGCCGATAGTTAAATTAATGATAAGTACCTACATTAAATAGTACATTGCTGAGTTATGAAGTATTAAAAAACAACTTTGTAAGTAATAAATTTAATAGAAATAATAGAGCTAAAATGCTTGAAAAATAATAAGAATCAAAAAACATTTAGAGATTGATGGAAAGAAATAACATTATGTTTTTTTATTAGGCTTATTCAGTGGTGCCAAAATATATATTTACCTATGACAATTGTCACAGGTGATTTTAGTAGGTAGGGGGTCACTTTATCATTCTATATTTCTATAGTTAATTTATGGAAATTTGTTCAATAGACAACATACAAACTATACTTGGTGTATGGTAAAGTAATTATAAGAAATAGGTGGGTGTCAACATATTATGTGGAGGTGTCTAATGTCATAGGTAAAATTTTGGACTTCGGCGCCACTGGGCTTATTGAAATGTATGACAATAATATAGCATAGAAGCTAGGGTTCAAAAGTACCTCTTCATTGAGGAAAGTCACTGTAATGTAAGTGTTAAATAGGGGTTCAATGATAAATTAGGTACTAAATATTTTATATTAGTTTTATCATACCTATATTTAAATTCATACTGATAATTTATTTTCATTATTCTTACTAACGTATAAAGATCGTCACACACTGCAGAGGGAGCGGTAAAATTCTTTTGTCTTGGCGGTGGCGGTAAATTGTGACCGGCTTCATTTTGTCGTTACCGCCCTAGCGGTAATCGCCGCAGCTGCAATGTGTGAGGACCTTTACATGGGAGATTTAACAATTAGAAGAACCTGTTTTATTGTTATTTTTAATGACAATGAATCGACTTAGTGTTAAGACAAATTTAAAGGTAAGAAAATATTATCAAGTCACATTCTAAGTTTTATTTTTAAATATGTTATGAGCGTTTTAAAAGTTTCATAACTAGGTAGCTTCAAAATTAAAAAAATTAAAAAAAAACCCACAAAGTACCATAGATAATATTCTTAACTTTAAATTTGGTATGTTATGTGTTAGTAAGACAAAGTCAGACCACACATGCATTGTATAAGTAACATCCTTTAAGTATTAAAATTGAAATGTTATGAACATTGACAATTAGGTATACCTCGAGATATACAAAACAAACCTGGAATCAGCTCAAAAAAATTTCAAATATATTATGTCCATAAAGTGCTTAAGTACGTACCTACCTATATAAATGTTTGGTAAACATTCATAGGACCAACGGGCTCGATTATTTTTAAAATTATATTTTTTACAAATATTTTTTTAATTACCTACCTACTTACAAGAAAACAATATTTTGATTTTGTCGCAAATTGACGTTGGCTAAATACCTATTCTTTTTGACCCATATCCCCTCGCATATTCCCTTAAACTAAAAACTAGATACGGGTTAGATACAATTTTCAACCAGTAACCATCTTCAATATTGAAGCAAATTTTTCTGATATAAAGTGTTTTTTGAGGTGTTTTTACAAACATCATTGTAACACCAGAACATTCATCACTTTGATCAGGATCTAATACTTTTTAAAAAACCTAAGGTTTATGAAGAGGTTTAAGATATTTGACCGTGAATATAATTTATAACAGGATTTATAATTAGTAGGTATATGACGTTTAGGTATAATAGATATTATTAGAGGTACCTAAGTATCTAATGACCATATGCATGGTCAATTTGTGTGTCACATAAGACATAGTTTAAGAAAGGTTTAACATGTCTTTTGTGACACATAAATTGACTATGCATAATATGAGCATAAGTATGATTAAACAATCTAGATTTAAAAATAATAAAGAATCATAAATCCCCATCCGCATTTGCAAGTATTTGCTTATTTGATACGGTATTTCTCGAGGTATTTCTATACTATCTAAATATTTAAATATTTTGTCCATTCAAATAAATGTTATTACTATTATATTATATTATATTGACCATACAGGTAGGAAGTACCTAACATTTTATGTAATAAATGTAAATGTATATTTAACACAATATTTAATGAAATTCCAGGTGAAATTCGTACAATTTTACCATAGATTCTATAATAGACATAATCTTTATAAACATTAATCATAAGTGGAGCCACATGGTATGCATCTGTACACCCTAATCACACCAAAGGGGGCTGCTTTAATTTAAGTTGAGCAAAAACGTAAAGGTTTGCGATGGTTTTATCCGGTTTTATTTTTAACCGGAAGCCCGGAGTGCATAATATGATATGATACAAAATATTCCATAAAACCTCGCATAAAACTGTTTGTTGTAAGGGTGTTATTTTAAGATATAAAGTGTAATAAAATGATTATAATTTCATAAAATAAAATATTGATTATAACTAGGTACCTACTACCTAGTATATCTGTACCTACCTACCAGTGATTTTTTTCTAGTTGAAAATAAATAAGAACTTAATTATTGTTAAGTGCTATTAAGTACATCAGAAAATTATTATTAGGAGATTATTATTTATTACTAAGTAGGTAGGTACTTCAAAATATATCTACCTAAAGATAGTATTTAAAAAGATACCGAATGCAGCAAGTTAGGTTAGGTCGAGGGTTAGGTAAGGTTAACAAGAGCACAAAAATTTACTATTCACGATTCAGGAATTACAGGGAATTACACAGTAAATACCTAGACGTACTTCTTACTCTGGGGCTAAGTATTAGGCAAATGAAAAACTTGTCACAGCGACATAATAATAAATGTTTGATCACTTACTGCGGAGAGGCGTGCAGACTGGATCTTCTGGATGATTAACTTTTTTGTGGCCAGCGCCGTGCAAACGCACGAGCTTGCTTAATCTGACCACGAGATCGGCCATTATCACCTGGGTCGTTTGCGGCGCTTGAGGGCTGTAGTCGGGGGGCGTCATTCACCAGGATCGCATTTACTGCGCCAAGATCTGACGGTCGCTCCACCGCAATTGCTGCTGTACCTCACGTCTTCGGCGGGTTCACGTATCCAATCGTCGATTTGAATGTCCAGCATGATGAGTTAACACAGCAGAGGCGTCGGACGTCACAGGACCGCAAGAATCCCGTAACACATTCGAATGACAGACAACGACCCAACGGTCACGGGGTAGGTACACTGGTGGTGACGGCCGAGTGGCGTTTCGCACGTGTCTCGGGTGTTTCAGCGAGAACAGATGTCGCACACGAACGGGGCCCCGCGTGTGTCTTGCCGGAACACGCGACTTGCGAGGGAGAAATGAAAACTAATATGAAAAATGAACCGACGGGTTGGTGTAAGTCACGGCAAACGGAGCGCACGCCGCGTCAGGTGCGTTGCGTCTTCTCGACCTCGCGGTGAACGGCGACCGGGTTAAAACGATTTTTCAACGTCGCGGCGTGGGCGGCGAGTTCTTTACCCTTAGCGATAAAAAAAAAAAAAAAAAATGAAAAGAAAAACAAGAGACGGACGAGCGAACGGACGGACGAGCGGGCTTAAAATGATGTAGGTAGACGGTACTAGGTGGGGCGAACCGCGAATGGCCGGACGAGTGCACGAGTACGGGGAAGGCGCGCGATTACCGTCAGAGACCGCTAGTACCGACCTCGGCGTATTTTCCGCGTTCGAAAATTTCACACGTCGCCGAACAGCGCCGTTTCTTTATATTATTGTCACCGCACTCACCGGCACCGGCACGACTATTCGACGGATGGACGAGCGACGCCGACGCCGATGATAATAATAATAATAATAACGTGCACTCGTCGTCCCTTCACGCACCGCCACACCCTCACCACGGAAAGTCACAACAACGCTTATCAGCGGCCGCGGCCCCGTCGCCAACCTTATCAATCTGTCGCCGCCCGAAGCCCACTCACCTTCCCCACGCCACCGAACGCCGGCTTTTATTCTTTAGGCACAAACACAACGTGGGCGACGAAAATTAAATTTTCTCGATTTGATCCAACGATTCGGCCGGCCACCGGTCAATCATAAATTGTGAATCAAATTTCTCAGTACCTATTCAAAACCTACGGTACCTGCCTAGTCAGTCACCATTATTGAATATTAATTAGTCAATACTCATTAATCATTATAGCCTATAGGCGATATTTTATATTATTATAATAGGTAGTAAATTACTTATTCCAGATAGTACCAACGAAAACTAAATTATTAAGTACAGTAATAATATAAACAGTATAATATCTGGCTGCTATACACGACATCTAAATTTGTATTAATATTTAGATCATAATAAAATTCATAATATCACACGTAGTTTTCTCTTTGAGGTTTTTGCTAATTAGGAATTCAGAAAGTAAATATTAAGGTAGGTGTACACCAATTTCTAAATTAACTTTAAATGAGAAGTACTTAATAATGTTATATTACATGAATACATGATAGTGATAGATGATACCTAACATAAAACAAAAATACATACTCGTCAAACGTGGAAACCACGATATAGAGAAGATCCGTAATATGTAATATCTTCTCTACATCGTCGTGAAACGTAAAATTTTGAGGAGACCAAGCCCCCCGTAACCTCTGCACCATGATCTCCACCTATGTGACTTCACCTAATCTACCTACTCGAAAAAACGAAGAAAGGACGAAACTGCAGGCGACGACGAGTACATACATGCGAATTTATACATAGATATGGTGGGATATTGGAATTTGCATTACTCATCACTCTGAAATGAGCATATTGGTATACGGCTATATAAAACAGTATAACACTGTTTACATATCAGTAGGTACCTAGCCGTTACATAACGACAATGCATGACACTTTAAATAAATTATGTATATTATTATGTCATCAATTCTAAATGCGAAAAAATCAATTTTTTTTCTCGCATGTTTCAACGATTGCTGTGAATTGTATTATAGGGCATACCCGCTTAACCAGCATATAATATTGCAATTTGATATTTAAATTTATAATTACATAATGAACTAATAATATTATACACATATATATTATCATCATATATACCTATTCTTATATGTACATGACGTAGGAACATCGTACACAATATTATATAATTATTATTAAATTATATATTGAACACTCAACGCGGTGATTAATATAATTTATGTTATTCTCTTGTCACTTCTAAGATCCAAATTCCAATGTGTCCTTAAAGAATTGAATGATCGCACCACAATAATATTTCTATAGAATATAGGTGATAAAATATTTAATAATATTTTACAGTTTTAAATATTTAAACTACATTGGAACTTTCATTTAACGAACTTCCAATTAAAAAAAAAATTCTTTTTAACGAAATTTTGTTGAATATTAAATTTATTTGTTTTTATTTAACAAAATTCTCTATAATGCAAATTTTTTAGTTGCCCATGAGAATTCGTAATATACCTAGAAGTTTCACTGTATAATAAGAATTATGTATAAAATAATTTTCTAAAAGCTAAAAATGTATCAGGCACATTTTGTAAATATTAATTACTAATATGGCAATATAGATATAGGTACCATCAAATTTATCATTATACGCGGCCGAGGGGAAGTTGCTTCCCAGATAAAAATCTAGGGGGAATATTATACAGATAAGTTTAATGTGAGAAGATTTTCAAATGGGTCAGTAAATTGTGGTTAATTTTTGCCTCCCGGACAATATAAGAGCCAAGACGCCAAGTGCCACCTATGTTTAACATTAAAGATAATATTATAGGTTAGTAGGTATAGGTACCTATATCTGAATAATTGCGAGTTCAATTTAAATGCTTGAGTGATTCATCAGTATTCATGGATTAGCAGGGGAAACCGTTTACATAGTAAGTAGAATGTAGATTACATTGAAACGGCTATAAATTATAATACACATTAAACATTTATAGTATTATATATAGATATATAGTACACTATAGTACCTATCTACGATACATACCTATCAAAGTATTAAATAAATAATGATGGAATTAATTTTTCTGTCTTGGTAGGTATAGGTTTATCAGTTTATGAAAAATAATAATTTAATAATGCATCACATCGAGTCGAATAAACATGTCAAAACCAAATCGAAAATTACATTTTAAAATAATTTATAGTTTTACGGTCAAGCGGATAAACGAGATACCTATGCATAATGATATGTAAAAATATAATAGGTAGAGTATAATAATGATTGTATATAAACTTACTACGTTATGATGGCAACAATTTAAAATTGCAAAGTTGTGTAAATCGATACAAAACACTTGAGCATATACATAATATAATATAATATAATATAGCTGGTAACAGGTGGTTTTTAAAAAAATTTTAGAATCCAATGTGCAACAAAGTACGGTACTACAGCAGTACAGCCGTGATCTACGGGCTGTGGCGAGTTTACAACTGTACCGGAGCAACCTTATGAAATGCGCGATTACGGAGTTGCAAACTGCTGAGCACGCTGCACACGATTACGTTGTATAATATATAGGTAAACGTTACCTACACGTATATTATACAGTAACAGTATGGGTACACAATACCTACACTTGTATAGTTGTATCAGTATCACACCCCCTACGTAGAAATAAGAACGAAAGGAATTTCTTTTGCTAATCTTATAATTGTATTCGTGCACAAATTCCGTTTCATATTCTAGCAAGTAGCAGCGCATAGGATATAGATATGTTATAGTCGTTAAAGACACTGTGGTAAAATAAAAAAATGTGCCTATAGTTATCATTAGTGTAGGTATAATAAAATTCCACACATACGGATGGCTAAGACTCCTGCAAACGTTGTATTATGTAATTAATACCAAATCTTACAACTTACAAGAGAACTATAATTATAGCTCTTAGTTCTACGATATTTAAAACGATTGTAGACCCATTGGTTTTGTAGATATATTAAATATTTTTATTCGTTATCTGAACGAATTATTAATTGTATTATTGTATTATTACAGATTAATTACAGTTTAAAACCTTTAGGCTTCATTTATTTATATCGTAGATGGTTTAGCACATTTTAATATATTTAAAACAATGTTTTTTTTCTTGTAATCGAGACAGACTTATTAAAAACAGACATTTTTTTCTAATTATTGTAGTTATCAGTTACCAATTATCACTTATCATTAATCGACATTCGACATACTTATATTACTTATTACTTACTAAAAATTGTTAAGTTCTTGTTAACTACCTACCGAATACCAATTAAATACAATTTAAAAAATATGTATACATTAATTGAAAATAACTTTATTACGCCTTAATCTAGTATATAGGGTACGGCGTATATCAGATACATACATTTTAAGGTCAAATTTTATCCGTCAAAAATCACTAACATAAATTACCTATTTTTAAAATCGTCGGAAATGGCACCGTCGCAAAAATATCACGTAACCACTTGTAATCTGTATGGCTTTAGCCCGTAAATTTGAACTATCTACCTAATTGTATACTCAAACAGATTTTAGATCCTTACCAGAGTTTTGCTGACTTTGAATATCGCTGTATTTCCTATACGTTACATATTTTGTTATTTGTATAGGTATCCACATGTATTTTTTTAAACATTATTTCCTAGAATCATTATAAGGACCTACGTCTACAATATTAAAATATTTTTTTAGTCTTCTATATTATATTATTATTATTATTATTATTATAATTATTATAATAATATAAATAGGATTCGTGTGTAGCTTAAACTTGTGTGTGTCATGTATGATGTATCAAAACCGACAGAACTCTAAAATGATAATAATATGCTGCCGCAACAAATTAATTTAGGTGTATTGTGTACTGTGTAGGATGTAGGTACCTACATAAGATTATCTTATTTAGGTACACAGTAATGGCCAATAACATATTTTATGTAACTATTATTGTATACTTTTACTATATTGTAATATTGTTACTTGTAAATAACACAGTTTTATTTTATTTCTTCATCAAACGACAAAACTCATGTGTAACTTAAAAATATTTATTTTTTAAAGTATGTATTTTAACAAAGTTGTATTGTCATTATATTTATAAAGTATAATGTGTTAAAACTTATAACTATGATAATATATTTTTGTTGTATACCTACAGGCTACAATGGCTTATGAGTTATGAATTATGATTTTATTTCCTTTTAATTTTTGGTGTAGACTGTAGACAGTACCTAGTTGTGACTTATAAACTGTAGAGTGTAGACTGTAAACTGTAGGTATAGAAGAGACTGAATGAGGGCTTGCCATGTTGATGATTGTATTCATCTATAAAGTATAAATTATAATAATAAATATAAAATAATAGTATAATATAATTATATGGTCCGATAAATAATTAATATTATGTTACGTTCTTAAGAAAGTTAAATTTAGTATTGACTATTGTAAACTATATAGGTATAGTATAAAATATAATATACAATGTACCTACATATTATGTACATACACATTTTTATATTTTCCCCCAGCGGGCCCCACGTGAAAAATTAATCAAAAAACCATCACTGATATGAAATATACAAAAAAACACACACACAATGGTCAATAAGATAGTGTTGTTTTATAAACAGTGTTTAAATACAATGAAAAAACCGAGTTTTTCCGTCTGCAAATAAAAATTATAACTATATATACATATAATATAATTTATAAGACTACACTATCGTAGTATCGTAGAAAGAAAAATGTATTGTATATCGTGTAATACTTTTTAGTTCTTACCGAAGTTTAACAGAATATAATAATTTTGTGCGTGTTTAAATATATATAATATGATAATCGTATGAACCTACGACGTATATTGTAATATATCATGTCTATATGTGACTATGTGCAATAAAAATCTCCACAAACCAAACGTTTTTGACCTGGCAATTTTTTCCTCGATTCAGCCCAGACGAGAACCGGACAGAAAACGGGTTGACCCGGACTCCTACGCAAGTATACAATATATAACTATTATAGTCTACTGCAGTTAGAATTAATGGTTCTAGCAGCACAATATAATTGTGTCTGAATTTCTGAACCATTACATAAAATAATATGTAAAAATATACCTACGATAATAATATTATTCGCCGTGGTTCATACGTATTCGCACATACTTGAAAGCCGTTTAACCAGTAACCACTGAATTTTCATCGTTGAGAATTCGTGATTAAAAAAATAATAATAGTATTACATACTCGTTATTTACTTACTCGTATAATATACGTATATGAAATCAATTACAAAAATATATATTATGGGCGTACGCGTATAATGAGGTAAGTACGACGTATGTAATATAAACTCTGTCATTTCATGCAAACGATAGGTACTTAACGATTTATGGCTGTATTAAGCATAATATATTCAGTTTCTTTGATTCTTTTGTCAGATAATCTATACTCTATGTCTCTATAGTCTATAGTATTCTTTATTGATGTTTTTGAAAAGTACTGGGAATTTTTACTTTTGATCCACAAAAAATGTTGAAGTTAAGAAATCGAAACATTTTTACTGCCTCAATAGCAGATGAGCGAAGACAGACACAAAAACAACACACATTGTATATCAATACATTCATCACTCCGCTCAGAATCTAAAACACAGCTTTGAAAAAAGGTGAGCAAGTGGGTGCCGCTCTGCTGTACAGTAGGTTACAAGTGGGTCACTGTAATTGATGGTGTTAAATTTGAATTCAATGATACAAAATATCATTGTATAAGAAAAACGATTCTGAGCGAAAACGGTCAGTCAGCCTTTGATATTTTTTAGCATATTTGATGATATTATTGTGAATAAAGTAATTTATATATAACCTATTTATGTGGAGCCTTGTTTTAAATTTTTAATCCTT
This sequence comes from Acyrthosiphon pisum, assembly GCF_005508785.2. Taxonomy (NCBI): domain Eukaryota; kingdom Metazoa; phylum Arthropoda; class Insecta; order Hemiptera; family Aphididae; genus Acyrthosiphon; species Acyrthosiphon pisum. Next base: position 67,279,844 of record NC_042495.1, read on the forward strand.
AGCTATAAAGATTCCACAATCACCTAAGTACTCATTCTAATCCACTCATCAAAAAATTGGCCTCCGCTACCATACCAGGTAATCCCCTAAGATGTTTAAAGCGCAAGTAGTGTCATGATTTGTTTCAGTAAAAAAAAAATTAAAATAAAAAAAAATCATAATAATTATTAAGTAAATAATTAATAACCATAGAAAGTGTCATGGGTGGCTCCTTTTATCAAATTATTTCCTGTGAACATACTTTTAGCATATATTCTTATTGTATTAATGATACAGATTGTATATTACTTGTAAAAATAAAAAAAAAAAAATCCTTAGCTATAAAAGTTATACGTACATTTTATACATTTTTAACAACAAAATAATTATTAAATTTTAAATTTGATAAATTTTGTCGAAATTCGAAATTCGAACTTTAAATGCTTATAAAAAAAAATTATGCCCATGTATTTTGAATATTTTTCAACTACTATTATAACAATATATCAGGAGCCTTATTACATTTAATTTTCACGCTTTTTTACCCATCAAATAAAATTTAACTAAAAAAACTAAACAAATTAAAAACTGATGCCCGAAAACAGCTCAAAAAGAGTCAAATTTATTTTCAAAATTGTATGGTGCATAGAAAATGAAAAAAGGTGGGTAAGTGGATGTCGCTCTGCTGTACAGTAGGTTAGAAGTGGGCCACTGTATAATGGACAGTATTAAATTTGAATTCAATAATATAATATCACTGTATAAGAAAAACGATTCTGAGCGGAGACGGTATATCAGTCTATGTATTAGACATATATATACTTATCTATGGTATTAAAAAAAAATTGACCTATAATAGGTACCTATAATAAATTCCAAATTAATCATATCATAATATCTATTAGGTACTTATAAGTTATAACGCGTTATACATCAACAAAAAACCGTGGTAAAATCATAGATATATAATAGTATACTTTAGAAGTTTCAAGTACCCACGAATAATATTATACAATCACAACAAAATAACTAAATAGTTATCCTAGTTTTTAATATGTAATTTCGTCCAAATTTGTACTTAAAATGACTATAAAATAAACTGTGTAAATGTATTTTTTAGATTTTTGGTAACAGAATCATACTACGTGAATCTGTTTTAAATTTCAATCTAGATACAAAAATTGAACATTTTATAAATTTTAACTACAAAATAATTTTCAAATTAAAATTTGATCTTTAAATGCTTATAAAAAAAAATTGTGCCTATGTATTTTTAATATTTTTCAACTGATATTGTAACAATATATCAGGAGCTTTGTATTAAATTTATACACTTTTTGGCCCAACAGATAAAACTTTATTGATATTTATAGAAAAAAAAAACTAAAAAAAATGGAAAATAAAAATGTCCGTAAAGAGCTCAAAATACATCAAAATATTTTGAAAATGTTATGGTGTATAGAAGATGCTAAGATAAACATTCAGTCAAAATTTCATGTATCTACGGTAATTTTTTTTAAAGTTACACCAAAAACCAAATTCAATTTTGTGAAAAATCGATTTTGCGTAAAAATTCCCGTTTTTCCTTAATTTTTCTTTTGTTTTTCCCGGCGCTTTTGAAAACCACTGGGAAATTTAAATTTTGACCTCCCCAATGCACCAACGATATTCACTTTCCCATCGAACGAGATACTGAAGTCGAAAATCGAAGCATTATTACGACTACTTATCGTGTACACAGACACAAAAATAAAAAAAAAAAATAAAAAAAAAACACACATCATTGTAAAATCAATACATTCATCGTTTCACTCAGAATCTAAAATATATAAATAAATCTTAATCTTAATCTTAACAAAGTTCTGTTGTCTATTTATATGCTTAGATCTTTAAAACTACGTAACGGATTTAGGTGCGATTTTTTTTAATTGATGAGTGATTCAAGAGGTAGGTATAGTATATAACATGCATAATATAGTAGAGGTTTGCCCCTTTTTTGTATGTTTGAGCATATCTCGAAAAGAACTCTACTTATTTTAATACGGTTTTCACTAATAAATCGGTCGAGTTACAGGGAAGGTTTTAAAAAAGTCAATACAAGTTATTTCAATAGATTATTACTTGAAAATTGGAGGGTGTATAAAGCTTGATTTTTCACTCATATGGGCTGTAGATAGGTAAAGGGTAGCTCACACAATTTTTTTTATCAATCTAAATGGTTGAAATTTGTTACATATTATATTAGTATTATAATTAGAAGAAATATGGTATAAATATTTTGTACAAATATATTTATTAAAAATACAAATTTTTGGCCTGGACAACGTCGGGCTTGACAGCTAGTTTTATTATGAATATTACCTATTTGCTATATATTATATATTTTAACGCCTAAAGGCTTTTTAAAAGTAAACATTTAATGGTTTGGATAGATAAGAGATTAAAACTAAACACTGGTGCTTAAATACGAAGATTATTACAAATTAATAATTATATGAGATCTTTATAATCTTTATAATCTTTACACGAATCTCAAGTAATTTCCAATGTGTACATTTATATCATATAATTTAATTATGATTTTCAAATGTGATAATATACTCATACTTTCTACCAATAATATCAGTTTTAATGATAATAAATAAATATTACAATAATTATATATACAGTGTATCCCAGAAGTCCCGTATCACTCTCAGTGTCTCCGTGGAAAATCAATATATTTAAATGCAATTTTTTTACAGTAATAAGTATAGAAATTCTGATTGAATAACATAATTCAATTTTTTTTTCTTTCAAAAATTCAAAAATTATCAAACATTTTTTTTAGGAAAATAAATTTATTAAATTTCCAAGATAGCCATTTTGTTGATCATATTTTTTAAAACAGTTCAAAAAAAAAAAATATTAAAATTTAATGAAAATCG
>NC_042495.1:67282799-67289231 GCF_005508785.2 Acyrthosiphon pisum
CGAGGGACAAATCATCTGACAATCGTCTCTACCACAGAGTCACTTTCTTCACTACAATTAAATGCACTATATTTTTTTTACTGCGTCTACATTCTAGTTTTGGGAGTAATAATATTATTTTTGGTTTCAAATAAATAATAAATAAGCAATTGTGCCCAAAACGCAATATTATAATACGTAGATAAGTAATTATCAAAATTGTAGATTATTATGAATTACGAATACATACAATGCAATTAAATTTGATGAATATCATTCAAAGTGTAAATAATAATAAAATATTGTCGATTACACATTCGAATCAATCAAGTAACTGTGTATAGATGTGTAATGTGTAAACAATTTTCAATTTGTATTATAACTATAATATAAAACTTCATTTTAAGCATGTTTTTTGTAAGTAAATAGGAAAATAAATTCAGTATACACTTTTTTTGTATACCATTGTACATCTAGAATATAATATATACTATATTATATAGTAATAATCATAATATAAATAACCAATATACCATAATACCATGTGTAGTTATAATTTTGTTATCGATTATTATTTTATATTTTTAAAGTTAATTATTACAATATTATGATCAATTCGCTTCGTTCTGAAAAAAAACTATAAACTTATAGGTTCACAACCCGCGTAGTAAGTTAATTGACGTCATATAGTATAGACCGTCGTCGAATAATAATAAACTACTCGTATCATTCAATGAATTGAATGTCATACACATGTTCTAGGAGAAATTAATTATTATAGACTTGAGTCTCTAAAAAACATTAAAATAAACCACAGTTGATGAAAACGTTATATTCTCTAATAATATTATAATCGGTCTAAACTAACAAAAATTAATTTTATCCGTAAATTACGTGACCGATCGACAACGATTCATTATAAATTATAATATACCTTATACTAATTTATTTTATTGCCAATTTTGAAACAATCGGCTTATATGGCAACACGTATATAGTATTTTGAAAACTGATAGGAGTCTATTTGCAATCTATACAATACCTATAAATGTTTTGTATAATTGTTTGATTGTAGTTTAATTTCACTACAATAATTCGCCACACTTTTCTTTTGATTCTCAAGCATAGTTCTTCAGGCTAACATAAATATAAATAAATGTTTATGGTTTGGGTGTGAGTAGTGGATATCAGCAAGGCTGGGCATTAACGAGTTAAAAAGTTAAAGTTAAGTTAATAAGTTAATTTTATATTAACTTTTTACTTAACTAGGTAGTTAATTTTTCATTTCAAGAAGTAAGTTAAGTTAATTTATTTTGTTTTTAATTTTATCATATTTCACTACTTCAATATATTTCGTTTTCATGTCAAAAAATATTTACCATGAATTGTTTAAAGTAAAAAATGTATAAAATTCGAATTTAACTAATATGGAAACACTGTATAAAATATAAACACTATAGTCTATAATTTAGTTTTGGGTTGGAAAAAAATTAAGTATGTTAGCGTTGTATAAACAAATTAACTTTTTTTTAACTTAATAAAAAGTTAACAAAAAGTGTGTATTAACTTTTAACTTAACTGAGTTAACCTATAGTTAAATTAACTTTTAACTTTTTGTTATTGGTGCATATTAACTTAGCTTAACTGAGTTAAAAAAAATCATTAACTTGCCCATCCTTGGGTATTAGCAATGTAGACAATGGCTTTATATTAATTTTTAAAAAAAGAAGGTTTATTACTTCGTGTTAAAAATATTGTGAGTTTCTAATTATTGCAAAAAAAAATATTATTTGATATTCAAAGTAACAAGTACTGAAGTTCCATAATATAATTGTATATAAATTACAAAAAGTACCTAAATATTTTCAACAAGATGAAAATAAAAAAAGGTGGGTAAGTGTATGTCGCTCTGCTGTACAGTAGGTTACAAGTGGGTCACTGTATAATGGATAGTATTACATTTGAATTCAATGATATAATATCACTGGATAAGAAAAACGATTCTGAGAGGAGACGGTTTGTCAGTCTAGGTATTAGACATACCTATTATAGGTATACTTATCTATAGTATTAAAAAAAAATTGACCTATAATAGGTATTAATCATAAATTCCAAATTAATCATATCACAATATCAATCAGGTAACGCGTTATACATCAACAACAAACCGTGGTACTATCATAGATATATAATGGTATAATTTAGAAGTTTCAAGTACCCACAAATAATATTATACAATCATTACAATCACAACAAAATAACTAAAATAGTTATTCCAGGTTTTTTAATATGTAATTTCGTCTAAATTGGAAATTAAAATGACTATAAAAATAAACTGTGTAAATGTATTTTTTAGATTTTTTGGTAACAGAATTAAATATTTACGCGGAATCCTGTTTTAAATTTTTAATCCTTAGATATAAAAGTTGAACATTTTATAAATTTTTAACTACAAAATAATTATTCAATTTTAAATTTGATAAATTTTGTCAACATTTTAACTTCAAATGCTTATAAAAAAAAATTTTGCCCTTGTATTTTTGATATTTTTCAACTGCTATTGTAACAATGTATCAGGAGCTTTGTATCAATTTTTTACACTTTTTGGCCCAATAGATAAAACTTTATTGATATTTATAGAAAAAAAAACTAAAAAAATTGAAAACTTACAATGTCCGTAAACAGCTCAAAAAGAGTCAAATTATTTTCAAAATTTTATCGTATATAGAAAATGCTAATATAAACATTCAGTGAAATTTTCAAGTTTCTACAGTCATTCGTTTTTTAATTACAACAAAATAAGAAAATCGTCTCATGAGAAATCGAGCAAATATCAAATGTTGTAAAAATTTGAATTTCAAACGCCCATAAAAATTTAATTTGACTTCCTTATAGATATTTTTTGTTTGATAAAGGTAGACAATCTTATAAGGAATCTTGTATTACATTTTCATATCTTAGATTTAAAAAGAAAAATTTTTATGAATTTCTAACTCGAAATAATTTGCAAATTTTCGTGATTTTTCCATATTTTGTCATTTTTCGAACTTTAAATGTTTATAAAAAAAAACTGTGACTAACGATTTTTAATATTTTTCATCTGCCTTTGAAACAATATACTAGGAGCCTTCTATTAAATTTTCAAAAACACACATCATTGTAAAATCAATACATTCATCGTTCCACACAGAATCTAATATAAACATTCAGTGAAATTTTCAAGTATCTACAGTCATTCGTATTTTAATTACAACAAAATAAGGAAATCATTACATGAGAAATCGAGTGAATATCGTATGTTGTAAAAATATGAATTTCAAACGTTCATAAATATTTAATTTGACTTTCTTGTAGATATTTTTTTTTTTTGATAAATGTAGACAAATTTATGAGGAATCTTGGATTACATTTTCAAATCTTAGATTTAAAAAAAAATTTTTTTATGTATTTCTAACTCAAAATAATTTGGAAATTTTTGTCATTTTTACGTATTTTGTCAATATTTGAACTTTAAATGCTTAAAAAAAAAAATTGTGACAATGGATTTTTAATATTTTTTATCTGTCTTTGAAACAATATATTAGTAGCCTTCTAATAAATGTTCAAGCTTTTGTACCCAACAAATACAATTTTATTAATATTTATAGAATAAAAAACTAAAAAAATTGGAAACTGAAAATGTCCCATGGTGTATAGAAAACATTCAGTAAAAATTTCATGCACCTACGGTTATTTTTTTAAAAGTTGCACTAAAAACCAAAATCAATTTTCTCGAAAATAGATTTTGCGTAAAAGTTCCCGTTTTTCCTTGATTTTTCTTTTGTTTTTCACGGCACCTTTGAAAACTACTGGGAAATTTTTACTTTTGACCCCCCAAAGTACCAACTATATTCACTTTCCTATCAGAAAAAATACTGTTGAAGAAAATCTAAGCATTTTTACTGTCCTAAAAGGTGATGACGGATACAAAAAAAAATCATTGTAAAATCAATACATTCATCGTTCCACTCAGAATCTAACATCAATACATACATTGCTCCACTCAGAATTTAAAACCCAGGAAATGTCGTGTAAAGGCTTCGAGTGTACCTTGTCATTGTATAGGTCACTGTACGTCTGTATCTATAATTGCTTAATCGTATTATCATAATGGGTGTGATAAATAAATACATTTGAATTCAATGATAAATAATTGCATATGCAAAAAACGATTATTATTTATTAGCTGGTTTATGGTTAGATTTATTTATGCATAAGTCACCGCATAGGTATATGTTATACATTTATAATATTATTATTTATTTTGTATAATGTTTCTTATATTTATTTTATACAATGAAAGATAGGTAGTACTCTAAAAAATAAAAAATATCCTTCATAAAAATCCGAGGCACTCTAGCAACGGAGGCCCTAGGCAGTTGCCAATCCTGCCTTATGGTAAATATGTCCCTGATAATTGTATGAATATATGATAGGTACTATAAATCTTTTCAACTTATAAGTCTTACTTATAAATTATAATACAGTATACAGAAAGGTTTGGATAGGTTCTAATTGTTCAAGTATCTTAAAATTAGTCTAAATATTTTGTAAATTTAATTGTGTTTAGATTAAAAATTAATAATCATAATTTTTAAGTATCAAATAGTGTAATGTTATAAGTTTTTACGATTAATATTTTTTTCTAATTTCAACAAAATCATTATTTACTATATAAATTACAAATTACTAATTAGTATATATTATAGGTAAAGGTATACTTCAACATTTGATTTTCAAATTCGCTCAAAACATAGTGTTCAAATTAGATTGCAAAATACAAGTGGAGGTGCCGTGCAGTAGATAATGTATATTATCTAACATTAGATAATATAATAGGTATAATAGCATAATAATTCATAATATTATAATATTAATATCTGCAGTAATCTGTTAAATGGTGTAATTTACATAGTGTAATCTACAACAATGAATTTTTAGAGAATTCTAAAAACGTGATTAAGCCTAATAATTATAATTATTGTTCTTTTTTAGTTATATTTTAATATTAAGTAATGCAATTGGTATTCTTAGTTATTTATCTAATTTTATCTTCATAGATATACAGGTTTAAAATGTACGAGCGCGAGCTGCAAAACAACATAGGATGTCAGCGTACTATTCGTTTTCTCTCTCTGGCCTACGCGTAACATAGACAAAACGCAGAATCATTTTACTATATAAATGGTAATATGTTATCAATTTTATTTTTAAAGACATTTAATTTATTATCATTGATTATCAATGTTATTTTTCACCTACTCAATTAATGTTCTATGATCTAAAAAAATCAAAAATTGTGATGTTTAAATCATGTATTACTATGTATACAAATTTCGATACGTCTCGCAGGGTGGGCCACGGCCCACCCGGCCCCCCCCCCCTGTGCGCACGCTTATGGTAATATCATAGGCTGATTAACAGTCTTTTTTAATCGTTTTTCTTATACAATGATATTATATCATTGAATTCAAATTTAACACCATCCATTACAATGAGCCACTCGTAACCTACTGTACCTATACTCTACTATTTTACCAACTCGGATAATGCTTGTCGTCGTGTTCTTGAAGTTTTGATGAACACTAGTGCAGTAGTGCCCTGTTTTCTAATTCATAAATTTTCATTATTTCATATTGGTACATCCAAGTTCAGACAAATATTTTACAAAAGCATTCCTGTCTTGTTTATGAGTTATAATAATATTGTACACGCTCTTCATAAGTAGCATATACTATCCTAGTAGCCTCAGTACTTACAAATTGGGAAGCTTTTAACCTCAATGGTCCAATGGGCAGCTTATCCAGGGACGGACTGGGCCTGTAAAAGCCTATTAACCTCCTATTAAATTACAGAAGGTCCTGTATTCAGAAAAATTCAGAGGAGAAATTAGTATTTTTACCATAAAAGTAACATCATTTCAACTGTAATCACACGAATAATATATTATCAAAGAGTATCGATTTATAGTATTTTATAAAATTAGAAATTATTATAAAATTCAGAAATTACAGTTGAAGATAATAATGATTTAAGATTTGCTATACCTTAATTACGGTCACTCGTACGAATGAAAATTTAAAAAGTATGAAAATAGGTTTGGTGAAATTCACTAGATTCTATAAAGTTTTTCACCAATCACCAGAATCTTTTAAAAATCATCAGAAATGGTGAAAAATCACTAAGGGCCCGTTTTACAATCGTAGTTCAAACCTCGGTTACCAGTGGCGTATATACGAATTATATTCACTATGGGCCGATTTATCAGTCATCACTAGACAAACATAGCACGACTAACATGACCATAATTATACATTTTTTAGGGTGGTTATAATTATGACATTTAAATATATACAGTACAAATATAAATTGCGCAATTTAATTTTATAATTCCTATGTAAAATTTAATTTTTT
>NC_042495.1:67289283-67295842 GCF_005508785.2 Acyrthosiphon pisum
TAATTAACTGGCTAACTTAATCATGGTGTAAAATTGTAAACAGTGCAAATATACATACAATGGTTTGATTGAACCTGCAATTTCACTATGAGCCCTGGCCTAGGGGGCCACCCCCCTAAATACGCCACTGTCGGTTACGCTTAAACTATATGAACTAAAGACCGTGCGCTAGAACCACTGATTTTACCGGCTGAATTCGGTGGCTTAACCGGAGTTCAACTATTGTAATACGGGCCCTAAACGTGGCAACACTGAATTATCTATGGTACCGTCACACAGTAATATACCTGTTACTCTATGGGTACCATGGTCTTGGTGGTCCGCCAAGTTAACCTCCAATTATTTTGTTTACGCTTCTTTGTAATTTTTTGGTTATTTTTTAGTTTTGAGCACGAACCAAGACATTCGTTTCCAGTCCATAATATCTTAGTTCGTGGTTTTGAGGATTTTATTATTCTGTGGATACTAAAATTTATATTACCAAAGTTCGGTTCTTTTATTTTCTAGAGTCCATATTATAGATACTATGTTATAGCCCATTAGTGATTTCGATAATCGAATGTAAACAAATTCTATATAACTTATAACTTATAAGTAGTAAGTACTACAATAATAAATAATAATATTACAATAATTATTATTACAATTTACATGTCCAGTTTTCGCGGTAGCTCTTTTATTCTATGGTAGCACAGTAGATATTTAGTAGGTATCATGAATTAAGATATATCTTAGTTTATGGTAGGTATATAATATAAATTATATAACGAACCACTGAAACGACGATACATCTCTAGTTTATCTGTTTATACTCGAAAAAATATTAGAGTTATTTTCTAGTTTCTATTCAGTGATAACTAATCACAAAAAAAATTAATGTGTTTAAAACACATCTCTTGCAGGCTCTGTTTCAAGTATCCGAGTTTCCTGTAAATGATTCTGTTTGTATATTGTATTTAGATATGTATTTACTATTTGATTACCTACAACCCCAGAGTTAGATTTGTGACATAATTTGTGCATCTCTATCTGTATATACCATAAACACATTACACATACGTTTAATGCTTTATTTGTTTATTCATTTGTGATTTGTGTTTTCTTGACTAGAAAACAAAGATGGCCTCATTGAGTAAAAATTTGGAACCATATCATAGCAGCGACGAAGGAGGAGGAAATTCCAAGGAGGAACAGAGGCGTCAACTCACATGTATAAACAGGCGTTGTAGAAATGGTGATACTTTGATCGAAGCGATGGAAATAGCGTGCACTTACTATGACGTTGATTACAAGCCTGGCAAAGAGGTAATTAATATTGTTTATAGCAAACTGAATGTTACACATAGATAGTTTAATTTAAATTATGGTGGTTTGTTTAGGTTTGCATGACGTGTTTTATAAATTGTCTTAAACATTATAAATATCTCGAAATGAAATGGAAGGAGGGAAAATGTATTATGGAATCCAATTTTCCGTGTTTCGATTCATACTTAGTTATTGATGATTCATCGGGTGAAGAAGAAGAAGAAGAAGCAGAAAAAGAAAAGCAAAAACCTAGTACTTCTAAGGTTGGTTTACCTCCCAACCCAGTAATTAAAAAAGCAATGGATTGGACAGTCGTCAATTTTTTTGATAGAAACATACATCTCTTTGAGCGACAAATTAAATTAAGCGACAAGTATATGGATGAAGGAATAAAGCAATGTCAGGCTGAAGCGGATGAAATTGATGAATTTATTTTTAATTTAGAAAATCAAATGGAATCATTAAAAAATGAAATATATAGTCCATATGAACCAATTGTAACGAGCTTAGAACCTGTGGATATCGATGAGTTGGAGGATAATATGGAAGAGGAACAAGAAGAAGTCAATATTCCTCAAAAAGAAATAAATAAGTTTATAGCGGAAATCAAGATGCCTAAAGAAGCCAAAAAGGTTAAATCAGATAACTCTAAGAAATCTGATATATCTGATAAGGACGATATTATTACTATTGATAGAACCGAATCTGATAAGGACGATATTATTACTATTGATAGAACCGTTTGTGTTGTACCAGCTAATTTACCTGTAGAAGGGCCTTTAGAGTATCCTGGTGTTGAGGCTGGACAAATTGTATATGCAATGAAGTTAACTAAAAACGATCCGTGGTATATAGCTAAAATTAAAAATATAGTTAATGAAGATTATGTACATGTTATGTTCTATACTGGTGAAAAGTTAGTGACAACAAAACAAATTGCACACCATACACTGAATTCAGTAAGATTTCCTGTGGGTTGCAGAGTAATTGCTAAGTTTACTGATCCTAATTCTAAATACACTGATGAATTTTATGCTGGTTTAATTGCTGAACCTCCAAAAATGCTTAATAACTTTCGGTAAGGTTAAATATTTAATGACAAAGTAGCAATAGTTTTTTTTATTTTTAATTATTTGTTTTTTAGATACTTGATTTTTTTTGATGATGGTTGTGCTCAATATCGACACCACCAAGATATTCGTTTAATTGCACGTAGAGCAAGTTCACATTATGTATGGAAAGAAGTAGAAGAGAATTCCCAGGATTTTATAAAAAGTTATTTAGAAAAGTATCCTGAACGGCAGATGGTTAAGTTGACCAAACAACATTCAGTACGAGCAGAGCATCAAGGTCAGTGGCACACGGCAAAAGTACTTGAAGTTGATGCATCTTTGGTCAAATTATATTTTACCGATTTCAAACATACTGAATGGATATATCGTGGCTCTTCACGTTTGTATAATATTTTTGAAAAACAGATGAACTCTGAGAGAGGTATTCGATTAAGGCAATCTGGACTAGCTTATTTAAAAAAACCATTTGTAGAATTCACAAGTGTAGAAGAAGAGCCCTCCCGCCTTTTATCTAAAGTTGTAACTCGTAAAAGTACCGGCAAAAATTCAACAACCTCTGGTGACGGAACTCAAAAATGGAATAAAAATAAGGCCAATGCTACTAAGGTTTTTGACCTATTTTTACCTAAAAATGCTCCTAATCCACTAAGAAATAACAAACACAAATGTACTCCTTTATGTATTGCATGGACAAAATACAACTATGATAGAACTAGGTCTATCAACATGTTGACTATTCCATTACATTTTGGTTTCGACAGGATTCAAACAGTCTTTAATAATAAATCTCAAAAATGTGTCCTGTACAGAACCCCGTGTGGTGTAACTATTCGAAACTTGAAACAGATGCTGAAATATCTTATTGCTACCCAAAGTGCAATGACTATTGACCAATTCGATTTTAATAGTTGGGTCAAACCATTTGCAGAGTATAAAATCTTAAAAAGTGTGCAATTTTTAGAAGATATATCCGAGGGCCAGGAATTTAGGGGCATACCATGTGTGAATATTATTAACAGTACATTACCACCAAAAATGGATTATATGACTACTAGACAACCAATGCCAGGTGTTAACATAAATGTAGAGAGTAAGTTCTTATGTGGATGTGACTGCACTGACAACTGTCAAGATAAATCAAAATGTGCTTGTTGGAAGATGACTATCGAAGGACAGAAGATTTTACCTAATCTTTACAAAGATCCAAATATTGGTTACAATTATCGAAGATTGCCTGAACGAGTTTTAACAGGTATTTATGAATGCAATAAGACATGTAAATGTTCCAGTTCATGTTTAAATCGTGTGGTACAGAATCCACTGTCGCAAAAGTTACAATTATTCATGACTGAGAAAAAAGGATGGGGTGTTCAATGTTTGAATGATATACCTCAAGGGAGTTTCATATGCATTTACGTTGGTTATTTGTTAACTGAAACTGATGCTAATGAAGGTGGGAAAAATTATGGCGATGAATATTTGGCAGAATTGGACTATATTGAAGTTGTTGAAAAAATAAAAGAAGATTATGAAAGTGAAGTACCTGACAGTGACCCTGAATATGAAACTGAGACAAATCAATCTGAATCATCCGAAGAACATTATCCTAGTACATCTGATGGTAATTTTTATTATTAATAATAATAATTTATAATTCATACAATATATTATATAACATTTTTTATTACTTAGGTAGAAGATCTGGAATGTCATTAAAGTTGCGCAAGCGCAATAAATCAAAAACAAAAAAAGATGGTAAACATGTGCAGGTTTTGTCCAAATTAAATGCACGCAATATGAAAAACAACCCTAAACCTCCAAAATCAGTGCGTGAATACTTTGGAAACAACGAGAGTGTATATATCATGGATGCAAAAACTAGTGGCAACATTGGACGTTATTTAAACCATTCGTGTTCTCCAAATACATTTGTCCAAAATGTATTTGTGGATACTCATGATTTACGGTTTCCATGGGTATCATTTTTTGCACTCCATTATATACCAGCTGGAACAGAGTTAACTTGGGACTATAGCTATGATGTAGGAAGTGTTCCGGGAAAAAGGATGAAATGTCATTGTGAGTCACTTTACTGTAGAGGAAGATTGCTGTAATTATGTATGAATTAGTTTACTCATATGCAGTCATGAGGCTGAAACAATATGTAGTTACTAATTAACTTTGATATAATACTTGAGTAATTTTTTTTTTTATAATATTTCAAATGTTTCAAATAGCATATAAAAATAATAAGTTAAATGTCTGGGATTAGAGTTTTATTTAAATAATAAACAATGCATTTTTTTTTTTTTTAATATTTCAAATGTTTCAAATAGTATATAAAAATAATAAGTTAAATGTCTGGAATTAGAGTTTTATTTAAATAATAAACAATGCAATTTTTTTTTTTATTTTTATAGTTTTGATAAAACAATCAATATAATAATGGTAAACCCCAATAAATACAAATGATTATTTTTATTTGTGAAATTCATTTCTTATCCAAATGTTGTAGACCATGGTGGTGACATTGGATGTGCATTTTGTAAATAAGACATTACAATTGCAGACATGGAAAGCCTGTAAAAATGTAATGAACATATTATTATTATTTTCTAAATTAATTACTGATCTGAAATAAAAATTATATACATTTTATTATAATGACTTAGTACAAATTCATTAATTTTTTTTTTTTGTGAGCTAATACATACAATAAACTGCTATGCTCCAACTGAGCAAGGAAACAACGACATCAAATTTGAATTCTACGAAGAACTAAAAAGAATATATGACACCATGGATATCTCCGAATGCAAAAATTAAGAACCAAATCAACCACGTTATAATTGATAGAAGACATAAAACATGCATAACCAATGTAAGAAGTTACAGAGGAGCAGATGGTGACTATCCGATCACTATCTAGTTATCATGAACCTCGTGCCAAAGTTATCAGTGAGATGAAAGAAGAAAAAACAACACAAGCCAAGAACTAAAAAATTCAACGCCGATAAAGCGAAAAACCCAGCAGAAGTTGAAGCATACCAAATTAATTTGGCTGACATAATTGATAGACAAAGTGTTCCACAGAATGACATTGAAGAAGCATGGGTAAAGATCAAAAGATCAGTGAATGAAGCCGCAGAAAACTTACAAGTCTTGGGATTGAAGAAAGATAATAAGTGGTTTAATACAGAATAAGTAATCAGGGAGGGCAACTTATGTAAGATTAACATGTTACAAAATGCTACATAGGAGAACATACATGCCTGTCAAAATGCAAGGTCTCAAGCAAGTAAGAGATTAGCCGAAAAGAAACTGATAGAGGATATCAAAATATACAAAAGGAATCCGTGATTATTTTTTAAGAAATGTAAATATGTAAACCAAGGTTATAAAGCAAGATCGTCAATAATAAAGGATGATCAGGGAAACCTTATAATAGACACTAAGAAAAATGTTCTGCACTTTATGGAATTTTTTAAGAAAATTTTAAATAATATGCAAGATAACATCACACCCTACGAAAAAATAATCTACCATACAGCGGAGCCAGAAATCACAGAACCTATATTGGACGAAGTTAAAACTGTAATAAATTCTCTAAAAAATATAAAACCCCCGGCGAAGACAATATAAATTCGGAGTTAATAAAACTAGCGGGCAATCAATTAACAATTGAAATACATTAACTAATTCATAATGTATGGACTAGAGAAAAAATACCAACAGACTGGAATATGACAATCTGTCCGATTTTCAAGAAGGGAGACTCAGCAAAAGTAGAAAATTACCGAAGAATCTCCCTTTTGGACTCTAGCTACAAGGTTCTGTCTCTGACAATCCTCAGCAGACTAGAAAAATATGCAACGGATATTATTGGAGAATACCAAAGCGGATTTATAATAGATGGAAATCAACTACAAACCATACCGGGTGATTCTTTTATCAAACAACACTCATTATTTCAAAAAGTGTAAATTTTTTTACATAGTTTCAAGTCACTTATAAAACAACGTTTTACTTAAAAAATTATATTTTTAAATATTTTTTATCCTTATAATTTTTTAAGTTTTTACTTTTTTTGGATGACAACAGGGTTAGTCCTAAGCATTTTTCTTAGTATTTTGATACATAAAAAATCGAATTTGGGGTGAGTAGCTTATGAGTTATAAATA
>NC_042495.1:67297607-67311678 GCF_005508785.2 Acyrthosiphon pisum
TTGAAACTATGTAAAAAAATATTTTCAAAAAAATTTACACTTTTTGAAATAATGAGTGTTGTTAGGTAAAAGAATCACCTGGTATATTTACTATTCAACAAATTATGGAAAAATACTATGAATACAATAATGAACTCCACATGATGTTTGTTGATTTCAAGCAAGCCTATGACACCATAAATAGAGATCAATTATGGATTGCTTTGGCGAATCTAGGTATTCCAAATAAATTAATAAGAATGATAAAGATATGCAACTCCAACACACTCTGCAAAGTCCGATGGTAGGGAAAACTATCCCCTTATTTCGAAGCAAAATCGGGATTAAAGCAGGGAAATGCCCTCTCTCCTATATTGTTTAATCTCGCTCTTGAAAAAGTTGATAGAGATGTAAGGGAGTACTGAGTAATGGAGATCAATGAAAATATGACAATGTTGGCGTATAGCGTATGTGAATGACATAGTCATATTAGGAAATCGTCGCAGGAGGTTGTACATACTATGGAAAAATTAATTGCATCTAGTTGGAGTATGGGACTTGAAAAGTCAAAGACTTGGATGCAAAAACAAAATACATGCTAATGGCATGCCACACGCCTATTATGAACAATTTGGTGGTCGGACCATACACCTTTGATTGGGTCGATGACTTCAAATATCTAGGAGAAAACATTAATCATAAAAACGATATTCACAATGAAGTTAAACTTAGGATAAACTCGGCGAATTGTGCATATTTCTCACTGAATAAACTGTTAAGTTTGAGAATGTTATCAAGGGCTACAAAGGTAAAAATGTACTCAGCTTACTTACGCCCAATAGTGACATATGCCTGTGAGACATGGTCAACAACTCAAGGAGATGAGGAGAAGCTTAACTTTGAGAGGAAGGTGTTGAGGAAAATATATGGCCCTGCAAGAAATTAATTAACTGAAGATTATGAAAGTAGAAAAAATACCAACTTAGAATCGCTTTATAATAAACCAACAATTAAATGCAGTGTTGTGCTTAGATAAAAAAAAAATTATCAAGATATAGATAAGATATCTGATTTTAGAATTATCTAGATATAGATAGATACTGTAGAAATTGAATTTATCTAGATATAGATAGATAAAATAATTTTTATCTAGATATTTATGTAAGGTATTACCTCAAAATTTAAATTTATACTAATAATTGAAAATTAAAATAAATTTGTATTTTTATTACAATATTTACATAATTAGACAATATTCAAAGCATGCTAAAGATAAGTTGGTAACATCATATTATCCCAAACATAAAAAAAAGATTCTGAATAATGCAAAAAAAAGTTATTTTGTGATACGCATCTGTATTGAATGAAGTCTTTATTTTCACTCCCATAAAACATAAAATTGCGTACACTTGGTGAAAACTTAAGACCCAGGCTCTAATAATTGACATATAAAATTTACTTAATTTGTACTGTAGAAACAGTGGTATTATTGTAACTTTTATTAAATAGTTATACATTTAAAGATTAATAAATATTTATTAAATTATTTAGTAAATTTAAAAAAAAATTTTAATATCGTATAATTATATGAAGTAACCATTTCACTTTTTACTGGTATATAACACAAATGCTATATTCCATAGTTTTGACACAGAATACATGAATAATATATACATACATTTAAATATATTTTTATATAATATAATATTCTATAATAATTGATTTACGTTTACCTATGATCTGAAGTCTGAACATAGGGAACGAGCCCGTAAACCAACATGATGTTAAACCCTGTTTACCCGTAGGACCTATGGTGGCATAGAGTATACTCTATGTATGGAGGGGTATCTCTAGTTCTAATTTTTGTAAAGGCTCTTTCGGCGTTCGTAAAATCATAAATCGAATATGGGCGTGAGACTTCCCCGTATGGGCCATATTATAAAATTATATAAATAATTCGCATCTCCTATGCATATTGACATAATAAATCGTCATTATTCAACAGTTATAATATACTATAATAGTAGTTTATATCTGTGCATTATTCATAATTAATAATAAATGCTATGTAAAACTATTTTAGAACCAATTTTTGCAAGTAATACAAATGAGATTTCTTATTAAGTTATCTATTTTATATTGAATGATAATATTGTAAAATAGTTATTACTAATTATTAGCTATGGACTTTGTGAATTATCTAGATAAATTTATCTAGATGGCTATAATTTTTATTTAGATAAAAATTAGATATCAATTTTATTTTTTATCTAGATAAGATAAAGATATGAAGTTTTTATCTAGATAAATTTATCTAAAGCACAACACTGATTAAATGCTTCCTAAAAGCCAAGCATCTGGAATGGGCCGGTCATGTGTAGCAAGCTGATGGAAGCATAATTCAAAAGAACTGGTTAATAACCCAACTGGCAAGCGTCCCAGGGGAAGACCTCGTCAACAATGGCGGGATAGAGTCAATGCAGATTTAAGAATGCTGGACGGAGCAGCAAGTTTTGAGACTGCCATTGATCATCAGGTGGAGAGGTTTAGTAGAAGCTGCAAAATGCCTTAATGGCCCACAAAGAAAAAAAAAATAATGAATGCGTTTTGATCACCGCCGAGTCGCACTCTCTCCTTGAACGGAGTATAGTAAATTATTTATAAATGGTGGAAGATTTTATCATATTAACATAATTATTAAATGA
Organism: Acyrthosiphon pisum; assembly: GCF_005508785.2. Taxonomy (NCBI): domain Eukaryota; kingdom Metazoa; phylum Arthropoda; class Insecta; order Hemiptera; family Aphididae; genus Acyrthosiphon; species Acyrthosiphon pisum. The sequence goes on from NC_042495.1 coordinate 67,300,292, forward strand.
TATTGTAATAAAAAGGGAAATATAACACTATTAACATTTGTATTACATATTTAAATTAACATTTAATTTAATATTTTAATTTCAGGTAAATAAATGTTATTCTTATTATTTACTTAATTAAAAATTACTTATACTTAACTAATACTAAAATAAAATATTGTAAATGTCGTAAATGACATTATAATTGTAGAATGTCATAAAATGTATTACAAAATTATAACTGAATTGTAAAATGTACAACAACAATATTGTAACTGCATTATTAATCAACTGTAAAATGTACAATAAAAATTGTAAAACGTTAAAGATTTCTGCCTAAAAGAGTCTGAAACCTTTTTTATTGGCTAATTAAACTTATAGCTACTTACATGAAACTGCTAAAGATTTGTTTGTTGTCATCAGACGCTTTAGAATTTGCAAAGCTTATACATGAACAAAACATAGCACACCATGCTGCCCATTTAAACTAGTAAAAAAAAAAAAAACGTTTAAAAGTTGTTAGAATATGAAGATTTAAGACTATGGCATTATTATAAATTAGTCTTACCTTCATTAATAATCCACACATGCTCAAAATCATACCCAAAATATTCATATAGTCAGACGTCAAGTCTTCACCAGGTGTTAGAGCTTGATTATCACTATTGACAGCTTTTGGTTTGTACCTGCAATCATTGTTTAGATATTGTACAAGACAAATTAACTCCATATTTCTATGGTTCAGGTTTTACATTTAATGGGCAATTGGTTGTCATCATGGGCATACCAAGATGTTGGCAATGATTGCTGCTAATAAGTAAGAGCACTTGGAGTAAATACTGTGGTCCACACTCTACAAACTAGGCTTGGCAATGCTGATGTTTCATGTGCAAACAGTTTATCCCATATGATGTGGTTGATAAAAAAAAAAACTTGGCCAGCGGTTCTAGCGTGTGGACAGCTGCCCATACCTAAATTTCTGGTGCCCTTACTTTAAAAACGTAATTTTTTTACAAACAGAATTTTTATCTTTTGCTAAATTATTATAATTAGAAAAATTAATTAATTTCGGTAAGACGTATATGAATTTATGTCTAGCTTATTAGGTAATTCATAACAGTTGAAATTTGAAAATACTTTTAAAAAAAAGTAATAATAATACTCTCAATAGGGGTGAGGGGGGCTTCAATCCGTTAGCCCACCTCCTTGCGTATGCCACTACCATGGAGACTATGACACAAATATTTTACTAAAAATATGTTTGGGGGGGGGGGGGGGGTGTTACTCGCAGTTAAGACCTAATGGCTAATTATAAATTTGTAACGGATAGTATCCGTTTCTTTCAAATAATACAAGTATAAAGAACATAATAACATAGGTAATCAAGGTGAGAATATACGAGCTATTATTATTAATATAATAATATAGGTGGTAAGGAATGATACTAGGGAGAGTGAAAGACTGTCACTATAATCTATATATATGGGTTGCTAGACGGAGGGATTAATCGAGCATGATAATATAATAAAATACATTCAAAACCACAAGCCATGTATTAACGACAGGATATGGGAGCTTATTATTCACAAAGTAGATATAGTACAAAAAACCATAAAACAGGATGAGAATGCAACAGATAACAGTCGGTTCGTGGAAACATAATTTATGATTAGGTTCACACGCAGTGCACGGGACACCGATAAACGCAACGACGCATTATGGATAAGTCAATGGACCGGGGGGGGGGGGGGTAGGTAGGAGAGCCTGGGCCCTTATAAAAGCAGACCGGAGACGGCCTGTATTCAGACGTGTTTTCTCCATTGCACTTTGAGCACCTTTACGACACTTTGTGTAATAATTTAATTATTTGGACTTAGTCAATTTTACTGAAGAACATTTTAATAAACCACATAGTAATATTTCATCTGTCTACAATTTATTTATCTATTACCTCATCATCAACTTCATCGTCAACAAATCGGTCTTGCTTCCTGCAAAATCATAATATACTCGTAGTCAACTGGCTATCAGAATAATACTCTGACCACCTCAGCTACGAGCATATTACAAATTTACTGTTGTCCTTACGGAAGTAACTATTTTCATACAGCTAATATAATAAGAAAGTATGTTGTGGAACATGTCACTATCTCAGATAACCCTAGGACTGATTATTGTACAAATATTTTACGCCAAGTGTAGAAAATAAAAATGGAGCCAACACATTTTAAAAATTTGAATATTAGGGATATTAAAAATTTTTTTTTGAAACAGAATTCGATTAACGTCATTACGGTTCATCATAAAATAATTAAGTGATCATTACCTGTGCTCCTTGTCCGGTCTTCTGGGATCAGTTGAATGATTGGAATACATTTCGATTGAAAACCTGCAGAAATTTGAAAATGTGGAATCGTATGAATAGGTCAACGGAAATTCTGGAACCTCGCACTTCGCAGGCTGTGGCAGTCACGATTTAAGATATGTATTTAATCGTGGTAGCAGTGCAGCTAATGATAATAATTTAATTAATTAAATTAAATTTTTGTGCTAATAATCAGAGTTGTAGATACGAAGTTAATGGTATTCCGTATTCGGTAATGTATTTTGGTTGTGGTAATATCGCAAACGTACAAATTTGGGTGTTGTTTGCATGAACGCCGTACCACTGAACAATACGGCCAAAAGATAATATCTTCTATGATAACGCAGAACAATAATAAATATCATTATATTGATAATTTTAAACCACGGACTACTACACTGGACTGGAAACGAAACTCCGCGAGAGAGGTGTACGAGGGGAAATCGTACATGAGCGAATCTGGCGCCATCTATACTTTAATGATAAACCATTTACCAAATTTATTCCCGCCTTACGTTTATCCACGATGTAGGTAAAACATATCCTAACCTACATCGTGCGTTTATCGTTTGAAGGAATGCCGAATGGGTAGTATGCCTGTGGTAAGCCAGGCTGCGCTAGATACGCTCGCGTACTATTTCCCCTTTCTATACCTCTCTCGCGGACTCTAAGCGGCCCGGCCCCCGTCACCCGCCTCCCTTGACGTTTCCAGTCCAGTGTAGTAGTCCGTGTTTTAAACATATGGTCCATAGATAATATAATGATAACACATTGCATCGGGTTGAATCACAGATATATAGTTGAATTACTGTAAGAAAAAAATATTAGAAACAGTTACAAAAAATAAGATAGAAAAACAAAGAAAACTAAAAAAGATTGGTATTTTAAAATAACTGTTATTTTTACATTTACCAGTAATGATAACAAATAGATAATATTATATTTAAATAAAAAATAAAAATAAAATGTATTGCTTTTCAGGTTCATGATTTGTTACCAGAGAAAATAGCAACATTAGCCATACAAAAACAAGGCATAATCCTAGGAGATTTGTGTGGTTTATCAGTGGAAATGTACTAATGGTTCAAAACTAGCGAAATAAATATAAAATCTATGAAAGAACGTCAGAAGCTGTTACGAAAAAACAAAGTTAATTTAGCTAGTACTTTCATAAGAAATTCAAAATTTTAAAACACTCATAACATGCTTCATAATTAAAAAAATGAATATAATAACCTACTAATTGCTCTGGATAATATTTAAATTCCACGATTCGATAGTTATAGTTTGTGGCATTATGTTATAGTTGTCAAAAAATCACAAATACACATTTACATTTATAAAATAAATATGAGAACAAAAGGTGAGACGCGTAACTCCTCATAATTATCTACAGAATATGGTTACATAGATGCATGTTTATGAGCTAAAAACTGTTCACATACATTAGATGAGCTCCTAAAATATACAAACATAATATAATTGGGGAGCCAGTTTTTGTAGAAGGTGAGTTTTATTATGAATTTTAAGTAATATTCATTAATTTTATGAAAATATTTTGAACTTATATAAGAATATAATTGAAAAAAAATAGTAGCTTTAAGAGAAAATTTTAGTGATATACTTTAGAACATTGAAGAATATTTCAGACAGAAGCACTTACTCTATATGGTATAAATAACTATTTATTATTCTATTATAATTGTTGAGTACTTGAGTTAATAATACAGTCGATTCTCGATAACTCGAATGTCAAAGGACATAAAAATAAATTCGACTTATGTATTTTTCGAGTTACATAACTCGAAATTTTTTTAAAAATACGAAAAAATTCGAGTTAGACATTATTATTTTTTTTAATTTGTTTTTATTAGAAGTATTTTATGTATATATTTATAAACTATAATTTATTAAAATTAAAAAATTAAATTTTAAAACTCATTTCCTTATTTATTAATTAAAAATTTATTAAAAGATTACATTTTAAAACACAAAATATGTAAATTTCTTACAATTATTTAGAACTTTACTGTTTTTCCCCCCTGCACAGTTCTCTCCTTTTAAAACAAATGTTTGACTCGGTAAACATTTATAAAATAAACCTGTTTCGTCAACATTATAAACGTCATCGGGGGGATATTGATTTATAATTGGTAGGTATTTTACTAACCAGTCAGAACATATTGGTTGGTCAACTGAAGCGTTTTCACCACATATTTTACGAAAAACGACGTTATTCCTAATTTTCCAGTTGCTTAACCAACCTTGACTAGCTTTAAATTGTTTATGGCCGAGTTTAGTAGCAAAAAATTCGGCCTTCTCCTTTAAAATTGGTCCATTTATTGGAATGTTTAAATCTCTACATTGAATAAACCAATTGAGTAAACTAACCTCTATATCGGGATACTCACAAATCTTCATTCTTTTCATTGACCCTTTATTAGTTTCGTATTCTTGTAAAATATCGTCTTTATTTTTCAGAATAGTTGAAAGTGTACTGGGTGGAATATTAAATTGCTTGGCAATTTTTATTTTTTTGTTTACCACATTTTGTCACCTCACTTATAATGTTCACTTTTTCAGCAATTGTTAATGTAACCAATTTACGTTTAAGAGACATAACTACAAATTATACACGCTACACAGCGAAGATATACGGCAACTGTCGATTATTTTACAGCACAGTTGTACATATAGGATAATTTCATTTGTATATTTGTGATTGTAAACCGGTTATTCTAACGATAAAATGTAAGAAATTACTTCGAGTTATCTATGCTCAACTATTTTTATATTTGACTTATCGCGATAAATATTGCATTGAGTGTATAGGAATTTCCTAGGGACAAAAAAAAAAATTCGAGTTATCGAACTGTATTAATTTTTTGTCCAAACTTAGATATTTTACTTTTATTTGGATTAACATCAAGATTCTCTGAGCTATATTTACAAAAAAGGCTAACTAGAGCACCTAAGAAAAAAATGACATTTTTTAATGATATTGAAACTACTACTCTTGGTTACATTGTGAATGGTATACAAGCTACAAAAATGTTGGAGTAATTTGTTCCAATATCAATGTTTAGTATGAAAGTAGCCATTTCATATATATACTATATATTATACTAATAACATTTTTGTTTTTTTTATTAATTCTTTAAATCGCTGGACTCTGGCCGCCAACGCCAAACGGATCATGTGGATAATGCGATTCCCCATTACAACTCTAACTAATGCCTATTATTATTTATTAAACTGCATATTATATCAGTCTTGTCATTGTTTTTTTTAAAACATTTTCCAGATTTATTTTATTACTGACCTTTCGACTTTAAATCTTAATACAAAATATAAAATTTAAATCATGAAAATTATAAACTAGGCTACGCTTGCGCTGGTGAATATGGTGAATGCAATGGTTGTGTAATTGCATATTTTAGGTCCTTTCTTTTTTTATTGACTTAATTATTTATTATTATTAATTATATTTGTGAGTTTTAAGTGTTATTTATTGGTTGTTTAACGTCCAATTTAATTACTTACTACAATTATAATATGTTGTAAAAATGTATTTGTATTCTTAGAATTTTAAATAATCATGTATTATTATTTTTTATTTTTTAAATGTTTCAATTAGTCTTTATTGTTACTTAAAATTATTAGTGTTATTATTGTTGTGTAAAAAAAAAAGAATAGAAAATGTGAATGAATTACTCGCCGGTTGTCGTTTGCGCATCACTATTGTTATTTTTGACCTTTTTTGTAAGACAGTTGCGCATCGTTCGATTTTTGGGTTATACATCGTTTGCGCATCGATCGTTTAAAAGGTCGTACATCATTTGCACATCAATATTATTTAACAATAGAACTGAAAAAAAAGGTGTATACCCAAAAGCGTTTAGCTTTTCTCAAACTATATGTACCTATATTTGTATTATAATTATAAGTCTAGGGCTCGGAGTTGTACGAATTGCATATTTTTCTGTATGATCACAATTTATAGCAGACCTAGCTAATTAGATAGAAATAGAAATTTGAAGTAGGTATACAATTACGAGTAAAAAAATTAAAAATGAAAATGCATAATATTTCACCAATTTTAGCTAAAAAAGCGCATATTTAATTGATTTTATACGCGTATTTTTTCGCATATTTAACATTTTTAATGCATATTTTGCAATTTTTTCGTGCATATTTTTACATTTTTTAGCTCCTACAACTTCTGAGCCCTAATTATAACTATGACTGTAATATTCTTTATTGAACTGAACAAAATTTTTACTCAAACTACCTATGTGTTATATGTATTATGTATATTTTTTACTATAACTATGGCCATGTAATGTACCTAATTCAACTGAATATTAAATTTTTAACTACAAAATAATTTGCAAATTGTTGAGCTTTTTATAAATTTGGTCATCATTTGAACTTTAAATGCTTATTGAACAAAAACTTGTGCCTATGTATATTAAATTATTCAATATCTATATAATATTATGTGTGTACAATTATTTTTATACCATTCTATTGTTTAGAATTTTGATGCGCATATGATGTACGATAATATGGTGCACGTAAACAGACGATGCGCAAACGATAATCTGCCGCCGATGCGCAAACGATGTACGATATTTTGGCACAGGTAAACAGTTGATGTGCAAATGATATACGGCCGAATTACTATTTATTTGTGTAACGCGGAAACTTAAAAGTATTTAAATTCTTTTATATAAATATTGTATTGTAAATTTCAGTAGGTATTATTATTGCTGTTTAATCACTTTATAGTATATTGTATAACAATATATACTCTGTACCAAATAAGAGTGCACCGGGAAAAACCGGTTTTCTTACGTAAAATTGGTGCGCTCTTATTTGGTACAGGGTATAATTTATGATGACTCAATTTTAGTTATTATACTGTGAAACCATACTGGTAGATAGCAGTAGCGGATTTGATTCGTCTTCTAGAGTGCCGCCCCCTAGTGGGGCAATATCCTTTTGGTCAAAAAATTTAAACTATTTACACCTTTTGGCCTATACAGAGGGAAAAACATGTATCTAAAATTTAAAATCCCGTTTTTAGCATTTTTTTTGTGGCATTAAATAAATATTGATAAAATTGAAAAATGACCTTTCTAAAGTACCATCTTGATCCAATTTGCTAAAAGATAAGGTACTATGTTGAAATCTAAGCACTCCTTCTGGTAGAATTTTTGTATACAGGATAAAAAAAAATAAAAAATAATCACAATTGTAAAACCACTAGCTCCTCGCTCCGCTCAGAATCTAAAAACAAAGAATAACCACTTGTCTTGGCTCACATTGAATTGACAATTGATACCTAATGTGAAGTAGGTAAAATACTATATTAAAATCTCATTGTTTATAAATAAAGAATACCATAAGATTATAATGTTAACTAAAATCAATCTAAAAATATATTATGTACGATGTACCTATAACATTTGAGAAGTATCAATACATTTAATGGAACAGCACGTATTACAGAGAGTAAGAAAACTAACTTTTGTTTTTATGTTTAAAACAAAGTTTAAACTTTAAGGATTGAAGGATATCAGATTATGAAGTCTTATTGTTAAACTTTTCTTGTACACTTATAATAGTGAGTAGTAACAACATCAAAATCAAATTCGCGCTGATCAATCATAAACTAGAGAAATTATGTATTTCATAATACATACCTTACTATATTTTGTCTTGATTCTGGACTTGAATAACTTAAAACTTCGTACAACAATAAAAAACCACATGTGTTTGTATGTTCACCTTTTCAATCAAGTAATATTGATTTATGTAAGCAATATAACTTAAAGAAAACAAATTGTAAACTTATATATATTGATAATGTAACACTACACCTGTTTATTATTTTTGCATTTTACATTTTTAAAATACAATTAAACATTTTTAAAATTTAAAATATTTAAATTCAAAATACTAACTAAACAATAAATTATTAAATATTGTAATTATTAATAATCGACATTTTCAAAAAAAATATTCATTAAAAAATTTACAGTATGAAAGGGGGGGAGTTCTCATTAGAGAAATAGACATTTTTATCGGCACTTCTTAAATACCTAGTTCAAAGAAATTTAAGAATTTGATAAAATGGACAAATTTATTACAAAAAGAAAAATTGGGGTGAGCATGTTTGGTGTCAATCAGCCTATTTAATATGATAAATCAAAAGTTTCTATACACATTTAATTGTAATTTACGAAGTACTCTATATAATATGTATACAATATTGAATTTAACTAATAAAAACAATCAATATCAGTTGTATGTAAAAACATTTTTATACATATTGGCTGTCTTCATTGGCGGATATCCATTGAAAATGTTGGGAAGGGCTTCAATTATTTATATAGGTACATATAAAAAATGGGGGCTTTCCCCCCATACCCCCTTTAGTGTTCAATTATTTATCAACTATAAACATAAATATTCAAATTTTAATTTATCCAAAAAAATATATTTTTTTATTAATACTACAAAATTATACAATTCATAAAAGACAATTAACATATTATCAATAATTAGTTGATAACAATATAACATTAATGAATATTTTATTTTAAAATCAGCATTCTGGAGGATTTTAAAAATTAATTCATAATATCTTCACTTTCAATACTTTCTGTCATATCTTTTTCAATGTGAAGTATAGATTGATAAGTAAACCGATCTTGGAGCATAGAAGTTCTCACCCATGTTTTATTTCTACGCTTAGCTGAAAAACTACGCATTGCAGAGCTAACAGGCAAAGTGAGTGCTACTTGTAGCAATTTGTATAAATTCGGAAATATTTCTCTGCTGATTGCAGTTTTTAAATCTTCAATACCCAAATTGGCGTTGCCTTTATTTAAGCAATTTTTAACTACATTAATTTTCGATTTTAAATTTTATTTATTGATACCTACTCAATAAGTCCTAAAATATATAATTAAGAAATTATTTTTGCTATTATATTACCCTATTTCAAAATATATGTATTAATTTATAATATAAAATACAAAATGTATGTTTTAAAATGTTGTATGGCCACAACCGTACTGATGGTATACCTCTATTCATCTTTTTGTCTTCGAAATATCTCGATGCGATATTAATTAGGTACCTAAATAATAAGAGGTGCACTCGTAATTTAAACGACGAAGGTACTCGTAATAGATGTACTTAAATAATGTTTGGAGTTCTCTGCGTGATAACTACTATAATAAATTATAATTATAACCTAACTACCCAAGATCTAGTTATTAGCGAGTTATTCAGTCAAAGAAAAATCGTAATATTTTTACGAGTATAAATAACAAGTCAGTTTTAAATTGAGTCTCCCGTTTTAAATTAAATAGTTAAGACAGTTATAAGTTATCGTGATGTTATTTTTATTTGTTTTAAGCATAATAACATTTTTAGTGAAAAACAAAGTACCTCATAAGTTGTTCCTACAGAAATTACAAAATATTAAAAATACTTAATTAATTAATATTTTTGGATAGCGTTTAAATTTCAAATTTTTAGGAAATTCATAAAATTTACAAAAATGTGCAAGATATTTTAACTTTAACCACCTTAGACTTGAAAATTTGATACAAAATTTTGTATAAGTTTATTTAATGGAAGTTAAAAAATATTAATATTATTAAGTCAAAAAATAACAATTTTTGTTCCTCGGTCAAAAAGCTTAAATTCAATTTCAGGTCACTCACGTACATTTTTTTCAAAGCAGTTACAAAAAATCGATTCAAAATGTATGACAACATACAAATGTAATCTATAAAAAAATTACAAAAATTAATAGTTATCACCCAGGCAGCAAATTATTGACTAAACATATTACATATTATTAAAATATTATCATTTAAAAATGCTATCAGGGAATTGATTGACAAAATGAGCAAATGACGCCAAATGGTCCAAATGATGCAAAAAGTCCAAGTATAGGTAGGTACTCAAACACATTTTTACAAAAAGAAAAAAGTTTTGATATAATATACACCGGCGCCTGGCCACCCCCCTAAATGTATCAAAAATTGGCCGCCCGGGGCAAATGTTCCCGTTGCCCCCCCTTAAATAAAGCCCAGGTCTACGTTGTTATTTATGTAACTTTCTAGCCAGTTAATTTCCGTTGTATGTGTTTACAATATTTAATCAAATTATATGCATTCATTATAATATAATATCGTCTGTACAAATATTATAATTAATAATATACGAAATCAAGTTTTTCCAACAATATAATATATATATATTAGCATATAATATATTAGCATGATTGTCATGGGTCTAAATAAAAGAAAGTTCAAACATTCACGACCGCATTCACGACACATATTCAACATTAACACGGCGCACCAATGCCACGGTATAATCTTTGGGAATCATTGGTCTATAAGCATTAACGTTTCCCTATAATTATCTCAAAGACATAATATTAATGTACTGTTGTGTTATTTGACACAAAACCCGTAGTTTGTAGGTACTAATACCTATGTTATATTGTACATATTTTGATTATACCGAACAGAGTGTATTATAATGCAAGCGAATTACCACGTCATTAACCTTGGCAATAATTTTATTCATTCAATAAAAAAATATATAATATTATATCATATGCGACTGTCGACTATAATAATATTCAATACTATACATGCCTACTAATTAATTCATACTCTATATGTAACTTTTATAATAAACGTTGTGACGTTTCAAGTAGGTTATATACTTATATCTGACTTATGAAAAGAGTCCTAAAAAATATTGCTTATTATAATTAGCGTCTAATTATTAAAATTACCCAAGAGGCCATAAACTTATGCATTTTATTTGTATTTCATTGGTTGGTTGATGACAAAAATCTATATTTATATCCATTGCAAGTACTATTCTAAAGTAAAACGTATAATGAAATAAACTTCATATTAAAAATAAATTTCAAATTGGTGGTTTAATAAAATATCTTCTTACTTGGTGAAAGAAAATATTTCTTATTCAATGTATTTATATG
>NC_042495.1:67311778-67312568 GCF_005508785.2 Acyrthosiphon pisum
TTTTTGAGCTGTTTACGGACATGGTCAGTTTTCAATTTTTTTAGTTTTTTTTCTATAAATATCAATAAAGTTTTATCTGTCGGCCAAAAAGTGTAAACATTTAATACAAGGCTCCTAGCTGATATATTGTTACAATAGCAGTTGAAAAATATTAAAAATACATAGGTACAATTTTTTTTTTTTATGAGCATTTAAAGATCGAATTTTGTCAAAATTTATCAAATTTAAAATTTAATAATTATTTCGTAATTAAAAATTTATAAAATGTTCAATTTTTATATCTAAGGATTAAAAATGTATAACAAGATTCCACTTAAGTAGTTAATTCTGTTACCAAAAAATCTAAAAAATACATTTACACAGTTTATTTTTATAGTCATTTTAAGTACAAATTTGGACGAAATTACATATTAAAAACCTAGGATAACTATTTTAGTTATTTTGTTGTGATTGTATAATATTATTCGTGGGTACTTGAAACTTCTAAAGTATACTATTTTATATCTATGATAGTACCACGGTTTTTTGTTGATGTATAACGCGTTATAAGTACCTAATAGATATTATGATATGATTAATTTGGAATTTATTATATGTACCTATTATAGGTCAATTTTTTTTAAATACTATAGACTATAATATAATATTATGTCTTATACCTAGACTGACATACCGTCTCCGCTCAGAATCGTTTTTCTTATACAATGATATTATATCATTGAATTCAAATTTAATACCATCCATTATACAGTGACCCACTTGTAACCTACTGTACAGCAGAGCGACATCC
>NC_042495.1:67312618-67313421 GCF_005508785.2 Acyrthosiphon pisum
TGAGGTTAGCAATGAAAGATGCCAGAAAACAATTCTATCACCGCGATAATTAGTTACCCGCGGGTATCAGGAAGCAGCAGATCCTGATACCCGATGTGTTACGGTATCTTTTAAACAGTTCATTTTGTCAAAATTCAATCTTTAAATGCTTATAAAAAAAAATTGTGCCTATGTATTTTTAATATTTTTCAACTGCTATTATACCAATATATCAGGAGCCTTGTATTACATTTTTACACTTTTTGGCCAAACAGATAAAACTTAAATGACATTCATAGAAAAAAAAATTGGAAACTGAAAATGTCCCTAAACAGTTCAAAACAAATCAAGATATTTTGAAAATTTTATCATGTATAGAAAATGGAAATATAAACAACCAGTGAAAATTGCATGTACGGTCATTTGTTTTAAAGTTACACCTAAATCAAAGTCGATTTTGTGAAAAATCGATTTTGCGTAAATATTCCCGGTTTTCCTTATTTTAGATTCTGAGTGGAACGATGAATGTATTGATTTTACAATGATGTGTGTTTTTTTTTTTATTTTTTTTTTATTTTTGTGTCTGTCATCACCTTTTAGGACAGTAAAACTGCTTCGATTTTCTTCAACAGTAACTTTTATGATTGGAAAGTGAATCTAGTTGGTACTTTGGGGGGCAAAAGTAAAAATTTCCCAGTAGTTTTCAAAAGCGACGTGAAAAACAAAAGAAAATTAATGAAAAACGGGAATTTTTACGCAAATCGATTTTGGGTTTTGGTGTAACTCTAAAACAAATGACCGTAGATATATGAAATTTTCACAGG
>NC_042495.1:67315790-67357263 GCF_005508785.2 Acyrthosiphon pisum
TCAAATTAATTATTTAACAACTACATTTTTTTTATATCGTATAGCAATTGAATGTCATAATACGTGAAGATGAGTTCATAACATTCATATATATTATAAGTTATATAACATTAAAACATAACAATTGCCAATTTGTAATTTAAAATTATTAATTTTATTAAAAACATTTATAATTGCAACTTAATAAAATATATTAATATACACAAATTTATGTTATCAAGAAAAAGAATAGAAATGTTTGTGTTTTTATATTGGATTATTTTTATTTTATAATGATATAGTAATATTTAGGTATAAACGAAAAATTTCAAAATATTTTTAACTTTATAGATTTTTTTTAAATCAACTGAGAAAAGCTAAGTTATTTCAACTGTAAATTAAACTAGGTAAGTTCATAAATTGATTAGAAAATAAACTAACTAGTTAATGCCCATCTTTGGTCGTTTATACGTATTTAAAAAAGGTTGTATTTACAGATAGGTAGACTGTAGTATATTCACAACTTATCGTGAAAAATCAGAAAAATACAAAGGGCCCAAAAGACAAATCTTATATCCTTCTGAATCACCCTGTACTCGAATACGGGACCCCTTCACATTCTAACACGGACCATCTGGCCCACACGTTTTGTCCTTACTTGTCTTTTTTTTGTTATTTTTACTATCGATCGTATTTTACTTGCTATCTTTCAAAAGGTTGGTTCATCATACATTACTTTTATTATTATTTATAACTGTCTATGCTTCAATATTCCCAATGAACTATTTCCTAATAAATTGTCTGCAGACTGCAAGGATATTATGTCGACTTTGTATACATGTATTGTATATATTATTACTATGATAGCCGTTGGAACTTATCTGTAGCACTCATACGGATGAATGTTCAGCCGGATCTGATAGTTGGTAAAATAATTGTGCCCCCCCTGCTACACGACTTAATACTTAGGAATTCAGTGTCCGACTACTGTGCACGGGCTATTCCTATTTATTATATTAAGATGATTTATAAAATTAAAATTAAATGTACTAAGTGGTGCACTGTTATTTTTTTTATTCAAAAGATGAAGTTATAAAAATAATAATTTTTTACCTTTATTTTAGGCAGATAAAGCAAAAACTTAAAATATATAATTTTACTCTAGGAATGAAAAGAAATAAAAATTATAGGCTATATAATGTTTATTTCCAATGGTGATTTAAATTTGCACATGTGTAAACTTAGAATTTAAAAATGTATATTACAAAAATAAGTCAACCGTAAATGGTAATAAATAAATGTATTACTTTATTTATTCGAAATTCGCACCTTTCGTTATACATAAAAAAAACCCGTGTATACTGTATGTACAACAACGAATAATGACATAAAATATACCCAGTGACTTGTTCAGAATATATTAAATTGAATTCATTGTAAAAAAAGAAATGTTGTTTTATTATAGTGTGTGGTGAATAATCCAGTTTTTCTAAAAAAAAAAAATTTACCTATATGCTCGAAAAAAAATAAATACTGTATAATAATAATTGATCGAATATATTATTATATCCTATTATATCATTTTGTTTTTTAATAAATGAATAGTGAACTATTTTTTTTAACGAAAAACACGGCGTTATCCATTTAATAAATTTAGAAATGTTGGATGTTGTGGGAAAATGTAGAAAACTGATGGGAAAAAAACCCGTTCATAAAAAATAATTGGCTTTGTATCGTGGTGGTCCGTCGAATAATATTATTTAAAATTTTAAACCAAATATTGCAAACAAATAAAAAGTAGTACAATAAACAGCACGGGCATGGTTATTAATACGTATGAGTTAAAACAATCCCATATAGGATGAAACAAAATTTGATTATTTTACATTTCTATATAGTACCTATTTGGAGGTTTTAAATTTTCAGATATTGTCAACTCAATATTTCTATGTCACGTATTCTGTAAATTGTATTTGCCTTTTATATACTAGACCGTGTTTTTGGATATTTTCATCGAGACAAACAAATTATTTTTTCGTGCGTGTTGCTTAATAAATATGTAATATGTAACGAACAAGCCTTTGATCAACGATTGATGTTAAGCTACATTTTTATAAATATTATTTTTTCCAGGGAAAAAAATTAACTATAATTTTTCGAACATTTGGAATAAATAATAATTTATATGTGATATTATAATTCCAAGTATGTGAGGACGCTTCCAGTGAGAGTTTTACAATAATGATTTAAAAAAAAAATATATCGGCTAATAAAAGTAACGCTGACAGGTTAACCGATTTATAAAAATCTATCAGATGTTCAAAAACCTTGTGTGATATATATGTATTATTGGTAAGTAGGTAATTAGTTCCACGCAATATTGATTACTGATGGAAGTTGCGCGATGTGGGACGCGATTAAACAATACCTATATTATATAAAAAAGTGTATACTTTTAGCTGTATTGACTTGGCAATGTTTTTATGTCTGCAGTTTGGCACACCAAAAAATATATTATATAGGTAAGTATGAAAAATGTACCTGAGTAATTTTTGAAGTCTTAGCAAACAAACTAGTGAATCGAGTTGCCACTCGTTGGACGTGGTTGGTTTTGTCGGTGCGCAGTCGGTGGATGGTAAACCGACGATATAGTCTATACTCTATAACAGGTTAGGTCACCAATTGGCGGACCGCGGTCCGAAAAAGGACTGTGAACACTTTTTTCGGGGGACCTTTACATATAAATATAAAAACTATAAGTGTGTCGTATAAAATTTATATTACGACAAAAATGAAATGTTTTATTGCATAATCGTATTTTTTTGCAATAATTTTTCTTTAGTGATAATATTATAATTAGAATAAATAAATCAATTATTATAAAAAAAAAATTTAAAAAAAATATATTTACTAACGTTTGTAAAATTCATTAAAACTGTTTGAGACCGTTATTCAAAATGGACCTCCATAAAAATTAGTCTGTGACCCCCACTCTATAGGCATACCGTAGTGCCATAAGCTAATTAATTTATTTTATCATGGTTCTATATTACGTAGGTAGTATGCATACTATATTAATAAGTAATATATCCAACAAGTTATTCTAGTAATTTACTTATATTTACATTCGTAATATGATGGTGAATATTGACATTATATTTAATAAAGTTTAAGTGTCTTTGAACGTTTTATTTGAAGATATTATTCAAAGTGGAATCTGCCCAGTAGTATTATATATTGTGTTGTTGTATTGAAACCGTTTCCCTAACTCCCCAAAGAGATTCAAAGTTTATTGAAATATTTACAATGCATTGGGTCTTCAATGGTCTACCACTTTCGTCAAAAGAAATGACTGTCAACACTTTTGGTGATTGCTTCGTCTTACTCTCAATTTATTTTTTAGAGAGATTATTATTAAAAACTTCTGTCCACTGCGCACTAAACCTTTGTACTTACTATTATAGTATTATGTATGTTATAGTAAAAATAATTTTTTAGCATTTAAAATCTTTAACACGAAAACAGGCTGATAAATACTGTAAGCCAAACGTTTTTTATATTCAATTTGTAAAATGTAGGGATCATGGCGTATAAAAAATGTATGAGAATCGAGAATATAAGTATTTATCTTCGAGCTACGAGCGTATTTTTTACGGCCATCAGAGGTGCTCGCAATCACAAGACACGACGATTGTAATCACATTTCAGAACTATCACATAGTCGCATGTCGCATGCCAATTATTATTCATTATATTAAACGTTTGTATCACATCATCGACACAATGTTGTGATATCCTCGATAGTGTATTATAAAGAGTGAGCACGCTCATCTCCAATTTTTAATTTAACAATGAATTTAATCGAAATATGATTTTTACGCTTAATGACCTTATTTTTCAATGTATTCTGTGTAAACCGTTCAAAGAGTGCTCTGTGGATATGCTTACAACATCAATGTATTTACTATATTATACATGTATTCGAGCAGTACAAAATCATCGAGAAAATATTAATGTTTTAATAATGTAATTTTACATTAAATTTTAATTTACAATTTTTATAAAAAACGATGTTATTATTCAAAATTAATAATCTTTAAAACGACTTTTACAAAATTTTCAAATATTATTCGATTAAGAAGAATACGCAACTTCAAGTATATATAAGCACTATGGAAAATCTGACGGAAAACAAATTGTAACACGTACGCTCTCCGGACTTTGCGTCTCTGACGTCGTTACTGGCAGTCACTATGGCCAGTCCAAGATCCCACCGGTACCGAAAGATTTTTAAACGGCGGTCATAGGTCATCATAATCCATGATCTGTACGCGGCGGACATATTATGCTTGTGGATGATGGTGGAAAGTCGCTCGCCGGTGGAGAACAGGAACCTGGGCAATACCGACTTCTGGTGGTTGTTCTCAGACGCAACCGATCCGCCTTCAGGTGGTGTTTTATGTCGTACAGAACCAGTACCAGTCGTGGGTTTTTCGTCTTCGGTAAGATGTCGAGGTCGACGTATTTTCTAACGGCAGTGGTGCTCGGCAGTCAGGACCGGTGATCCTGCGTAGACTGGTTATGACGTGTCGCATACCCCGTCAATGGTATAACATCCCGTTATATTTTTACTATTATTACCTATCGACAAATATTTTTTTTCTATTTACAAAAAATGTAACATTATAATTTATAATATTGTAATTTTGTGTTTTTTCCTTTATGAGTATTTATAGTTGCGGCTTAATTATTATATTAGTATTTTTTTTTTATGAATTTCACTGACTGTTGTGTTTTTGTATCCAATATCATGTAATATTCTGCAATAGCTCATGCTCACATAATGTTTCACGTCTGTTGTAGATGTATATAGAAGGTTTTTAAACTGTATTAAAGAGTTTCTTTTTTAATTTACATAATTATGGACCATTGAATATGTATACAACCTAGGACTAAGATTATGCACAGTACGCCACACTATGTGTAATACGAAATAAAAAGTGTGCGGTGACATAAAACACTATTACAGGATTTATATATTATTACAATGCATACACATGATACATAATATATATTATGACAAATTATCTCAAACGCTTGGTTAATCTTAAATTCGTTCATTTTTTATTACTTCACAAAATGTATCTTTAGCCTGCAACATAATATACACGTGTGCCGAAGAAATTTCGTTTCATCGCTTGCTTGTGTATTGCCACCCGTCCATCGGTAAAGTAAAACATATTATACTAATGTCTTATTTCGATATAGGTTACCGTTAGATTGTACTTGGTATAACCAGGGGTTGAAGTGGGAAAAAATTCAAGAGGGGACTGATGTCTCCATATAGTTTTAAGCGTTCCACATATAATTTTATGTATAATGTTTACTGTATAAAATCCTAATTTGTTAAAGGGGACGCTTTTTAACCGCCGTCAGAGGTAGGGGGACTGAGTCCTCCTGCGCCCCCCCCCCACTTTAACCCCTGGGTATAACCAAGACGTGTCTCTAGGCTAGAGACTCTCTACTAATGATTATTAACATCAAATCCACTGGAATTCCACCGTTTGGTATTAATTTGTCACTATTCCACCGAATCAGAGACAGAAAACGTTTTATAGTTTATACCACGTATATCAGGTAACGGTATTATGAAAATGTGTTATGCTATATTATAATTTAACAATAAGTCGGACGAGAGTCGGTTTTTGGGCCATCCATTTAAGTGAAATTTCTTTTTAGGGCAACCCTGCGTCCCTGCTAAGTACAAATCAGTTTGGATTGATTCAGATTAGTGCCATATGATTCGGCCGTCTAGATGTTTTTCATGGGAAATAAAATCGAAGCTGGCCGAGAAATCTGCCCTAATGCCCTACTGTACCACGAACATGCTAAGTGGGGTACATTATTTTGTTGAAATTAATAAAAAAAATAATAAAAATATACAGACACTAATTATAAATAATATGACAAGTCGTCTCGACTCTTGATTCACCCTTGACCCTAAAATAAACTGTATATAAACTGTAATTGTGTGCACCGTATTAAGCTGCAACAAAAAACGTATTTATAGGTACATAAAAGAGTACGGTTCATTTAACAATTAATAAAGTATAATGTATTACAGGTTCGTCATACTATAGTACTATTATAGGTATAATACCTATAAAATAAAAATTTAAATGATAACCTATATAGATAATACGACATAATATTGTTATAATAAATGTTGGGCAAGAGAATGAAAATAATGAATTTCACCTGTAGGTAGTTAAGTTAAGTCAGCGTTGAGAATGATAAACTATAAGTTAAATTTTATTTAAATGTAAAATTTTAAAGTTAATTAAGAAAATATTAACTTACCCAGTTAAAAATAAGTAAATTTATTTTATTTTTTACTATTAGTCACACACTCACACATACGTAATAAAGTGATTGCATAACTTTACATTTTTTTAATTTGTAACAAAATATTTTGTTAATAATGCATATTACCTATACTCTTCCTTTTTATTGAACCTTCTTAGAAGCTATAGTGGTTAAGGTGATTAGATGTTTGTGTCAATCTAATGATTAAAACCAAGACTTTCGTTTGTTTATAATATGTATCTATTTAAAATAGTTTTATACACCGTGACTGAACAAAAACAAATTATTAACAAATTATAGTTACAACTATAGTCATATAGATATGTGTATAATAACAGCGTGGTTTTAAATTTAAGTATTATTTTGAAAATTAAATTAGAAAATCATCACGGGAGCACGTGGCGTACAAAGTTTCAGTAAAACGTTAACTTTTCCGATACCTATCGGTTAGAAAATAATTTAAGACCAATTTTTGTTGAGACAGCCCTCGGGCGTCGCGGTCGCGGTAAATCTCAATAAACGTCTATGACGTATACAATGTAATTTGGATTAGTTATCGTGGATTCCAGTGAATATGATTCCGCCGTTAGTTCAGCTAACCGCGATGTCATTAATCATTATTGACGACGTGTATCCGTCAATCACGCTTACGGATCGTGTACGACAATCATCGGTCTTATCTTTGGTGTCAGTGTGTCACTACCGGAACAATATTACAAGGGTACCGCAGATATTGGCTGTAAAATGTTGTTCGGTGCTCTTTGCGCTAGAATAAAAACACCAACACTTAGGTGCCAGCTACTGTCACATTTAAAAATAATTGATATTATTTATTATACACAAATACATGCAACGAATTAGCTAGTTTATATTTATTATTTATCAAAATTTGTTTTGGAAAGAAACAAAGGTAAAATTACATATTTAACAGGATTTCTAATTTTTTATTTTTTGTATCGTTAAACGTTTTTAATAAATTAAGCTGCTTACTCCTTTCCCTTGTCCACATTATGTACGTTGCTATATTCAGGTAAGTACAGTCCTAGTACAGAATACGTATACTGGGCCATGACCAATTATAGAATCATTGAATAAAATGAATATTCTTAAAATAAATAAACTCAACAAAACAAAATCTATTATTCAAATTGTTTTGTACTTATTGAAATTCATTGAAAATGAGTTTTAATAATTTATATATTTACGTGTAAATTTACGTACATATAGGTTGAATGTAGGTACACTCAATTGAACATGACACAATTTTGTAAGCAATTTTTTTTTCGTATTAAATTCAAACATGGAATGTCCTTAATATATAATATACAATTTTAGAATACATTATTATACAGGTAATAGGATTTATAACTTACTTAGTCCCTAGGCCGGATTAAGGGGGGGGGGGATCTCTCAAGTACCAAAATGAAAGGGGCCCAAACAATTTTAAGTTGATACACATTTTTTAGTCATTTTAAAGAAAAGTTTTTCTACATTTTAAAAACCATTTTTTTTTATCGACAAAAACAACTAAACAGTAAACACAAAAGCACTATGGTTTCAAGTAAAGCAAGAAAAAACATTTATTTGATAAAATGGTTTTTGTTTTATATATTAACTTTTGTTTGATATTTGATGTAAATTGGCATACTGTTAATAAATTTAAAAGTTATTATGAAAATTTTAATTTAAATTAATGAAATATGTATTAACTTTTATTATACTTCAATCAAATGAGTAGCTTTATTGACATAAATTAAATTTACCTATTAATTTTATAATTGTATAATGCAATAAAATTGTCAATTTGTGAAATAGCTAGAAAAATGTATGTTATTCCTGCGAGCGTAGCGATCGGCTTGGTAAAGCATATTTTGTCAAAACGGCCCATATAAAATTTCAGCCCTGGGGCTCAATAAGTTCTTAATCCGGCCTTGCTTAGTCCTAGTAATATATTATTTGTAACATAATTAAATCAATGCCTATATACTATAGTTGAGCTTTAATGGTAACAACTAACAACTCACATCAACTTTTTTTTTACCAAAATAGAGAATTTAAAATCTGTAGTGTAGGTATGTACTATCAGCAAATAGGATACTATTAGGATATATGATATAGAGAATATTTACACGATAATATAATATAAGAGGAAGGAGGCTGTCCAGTGCCAGAACTATCAGCCGTCGTTATGGTTAGGGATTTAGCAAATCTCTGCACCAGCGTCTTTAATTATAAACTATAATTTTGTAAATTGTTAAACGTTTAATTTTAATTTACCTATTATATTATAACACAAAACCTAATATTTGTACCGATATACGATTTTAGTAACCACTGCTCCCTCCCTATATTTACAAAAAGAAAATATACAAAATGTACCGTTCTTTGTGACTAATTTAGTTAGTCTTCCTCAGATATGTATTTAAGTATATGTATCATTTATACATCTTTAATAAATAAAATAATATCTACAGTCTACACATATTATATAATATATTATGTATAATATGTTTTTACTTTTCTCCACAGTAGGATTTATATTTATGTTTGCTAAGTAATAAATAATATTAATTTTTTTTTCATCAACATAATATTATATTATCTGTTGGATGTGTATTGAACAAGTTTATTTTTATTTACATTTAAATAATACAGTTGTAAATTTCTAAGTAAACTTCATTTTTGCTAAATTTAAAAAACAAATTCTATCACTGTTCTGAAGTGGCACAAACTTATAATGAATCGTCTCAGACTAGACCTGACATTAAATTCTGTGCATGCATTTATGTGTACATGTATTACAAAACCAGTGTTATTATCATACGTATATATTCCTAATGATATAAAACCATGTATTTTTCAATACTATGAGTGTTAAAATGACCATTAGTTATAAAACAAAATATTTATATCACATATCGACACAATTCATAAAAATGTATTTAACATTTAAAAATCAGTAAACAATTATCCTGGTAAATTCCATAGTATAATGTGTTATGAAAAACACTACCTACTTCTCGTATTATATATAATACTATAGCTATTATTTATAATAAATAACCTGGCTTCACTCGTTGAAAATTTAAAAATTTAAAAATCGTGAAATTATTAAAATACCTCATAGAAAAACTGATACATTGAAATACTGCGTGCCCTCGCATCCCATCGCATCAATCCTCTTCTGGCCAAAAATGGGAGTACGACGACGTCATGACATCTGCGGTTAGTGGGTATTTGCAGTATCTCTATGAAATAAATTCGTGGAATTAGTTAAATATCTCACCGTAAACCCGGAACATTGAAATACAATGTGCGCGTTCCCCTGTTAAAAAAAAATCATGAAATTATTCAAAAGTTTCGTTGGGAAACGAGGGAAAACGAAATACAATGTGTGTCCTCCCATCCCCTCCATTGGCCAGAAATGTGAAAAAAAGAACCATGGGGTAGCTTAGAGGGGTATTTGGAACAACTTCGCGAAAAAAATCGTAAAAAAAGGATATTTTCATAGGATGAAAAAATATGGTTTCCCAAATGATATACTCGTACACAGTATAGTTCGTTTAATAATGGTATGCTGTTTTTCTTTTATTATTATTATTATTGTTAAATTCAAAACAAAACTGATTAATGTCTTGAAAGTAGTACGTTTTACGCATATTTATTACATTATTACACAATAGTGTCATACGAGGTTGTACATTTTGAACGTTGTAAGAATTATTGTAGTGTCCACTGTTCAAGAAGAATAACTCCTGCTCAATTTATACAGCTGAAGGAATTATTATCCTTAATAATATAATAAGTAACAAAATATTAGAAGCGATGTTAGACTTTGTATAATGTGGTCATAATAAAATATAATTTGAAATTCGTAAATAAAATTAATAATGACAATTAATTAAAACAACAATTATTTTTCTTCTTTTTTATTTTGCTTTTCCCTTCAATCTCAACTATACGGGGTCAGTTAATCTTGGCGTATACCTGTTGTACCTCTAAAGGAATATGTTCCTATAACCTATTTATAATATTTAAAGAGGTACAGCTAAAAATTTCCATATATTATTATAATTGTCAGCGATTATGGCTAACGATCCAATGACCACGATTGATTGTATAAAATAATAATTCCTGTAAAAATGGCGAAATATACTGACCAACGAGTAAAAATAAAATATACATTTAAACAAAAATTAGTACATTGATCATACTTTGACACATTTTTGACAAGATGCACAAACGTCCATTACAGTCCTATAATTGCTCAATATTACTGTCACTTAAATGTAAAATCATATGACCCATAGTTGGTCCAATGTATTTTTATGGACCGTTATATTATGTAACAGTTTTGTGAATATCGTCGTTAGTAGAACTAACTACGGAAGTCGGAATTAGTCGATATTAAAAAAAAAATATTGGACGTTCTAGAATAAAAATTTAAAAAGTCTTCAACTTCTGAGCTCTAAAACCTTAAGCTTTCATAAACCGACTAGGTACATTGTATAATTATACAATATAATATGTATGTAGTTTGGAAACGTCTGAATAATGATCTCAGTAAGCCACACTCTAATGAAAGAGAGTATTATTATTTCCATAGTATGAAAGTGACAAGAACAGTATTGTCTATTTTAATTGTTTGCTGAAAAAATAAACTAGTTATCCCAGTTATATTTTAGATTATCAGCGGAGCAATGAATGTATTGATTTACAATAGTGTGTTTTTTTTGTTTGTGTGCCTGAATATACATTTTATAGTACTCATCAATTTTCAACTTTTAGGGTGGTTTTTGTTAGAAAATTGGATTAATTTGTATTTTGCAAGGGGTCAAAAGTAAAAATTCACCAGTACTTTTCATAATAATCGGGAATTAAAAAAAAAAATAAAATGTATTAAACCTTAGTTATCAAAAAATTAAATCATATTCGTCAAGAATCGTTTTCATCGTGTCCAATGATTTACCATTGAATTAAAATTTAATACATCCATTACGCAATGACCTACTTAATGATGAGGTAAACTCGACACATAATATACGATACAGCCAAGCGGTTACCTAATTTTAGGCTATTTTAAATAATTATTTAACTTGTAATATATTATATATGTTTTTTTTTAAGTTCTTAGCTAATATCGATAAGATTACTGTAAAATGTCTGTACAAATTACTAACGTCTGATAATATCATTCATTTTTTATTTTAAAACAATCAAAAAAGTTTGGTAGAATTATTTTCATTTACAAAACTATTGTACTTGTTTTGATACATCCATGTTGGCAAAATTGTAAAAAAAAAAATTATTTTTAGATGGGTTGCGTGATACTTGATAAGGTATGTATATTTTAATAGCAAAGGTCTATAATACACAACTCCCATTGTTAGCTAAAGCTGACGAGTTAGTTCAAAATCTACATAAGCTTTTGAGTTATCTTGAAATAAAATCTAATTGCATCTTCATGGCTTTTTATTAAATGTTTAGTTTTCTCAGAATTGTTTATAGTTGTGTGCTACATTATTTAAATTAAATTTGTATTATTTTATAACTTTTTACATATTTTGATAAATTGTCACGATTAAATTTACTTTTAACTAAATTAGTAATATTTCATCGTTACATATATATATAATATTGTTACGGTACCAGTAAAGTTTCTTTGTCTAAATATTTATAATTTATATAGCATCACACGTAATTTATAAATGTATGATTTATTTATGATTTACAAATTCAATTTGATGGAAATAATATTATGTTTTCGTTATTGGTCGTCATTATCTGTAAAAACAGAAAATATGATGTGAATTTAAAATATTTTAGTCAGTATAAACTATTTTAAAAAACACTAAAATATAATTAGTTATCAAACTATTTTGTACAATCGCCTCCCAACCTAAATGATATAAAAAATATGATTTTAAAAAATAGATACCTACCAAATTTATTCTTGAAAATATATTTTACATTAAGAATAATTTATTCTAATTTTATAAAATATATCTGATTTTGATTTGCGTGATAAAAAAAATATTCAATAAAAAATGTTTACTCTTCTTTTAGTTATACTGGACCTATTATATATAGAATAAATTATTCCATGCAGTATACATTTTAGAAAAAAATATTAACTTTTAACCTCTTTAAATAACTAAGACACTAAGTACTGCTTAACACATATTAATTATGATATAGCCGATAGTACCTAAAATAATATTATATGGTATGATATATATTATTTTAATATAGTTGTGTATAAATAATTAACATTTCGATCAATTATTTTTATTTTGAAGACATTTTTATAACAAATTTGTATTAATAAGTTTTAATTAAAAAAGTTATGTTACAGTCGTAATACATAAAATTCATATTTATACTGTTAATTAAACAAGTGTCTAAATGAATCAAAAAGTTTTATTTGACGACTTGAGTACCTATTGGTTTTAACATATTGAAAAAGGTGTACATACTAATATCATGACACTTTTAATATTTTTTAATTGTATAAATAATATGCAATATATGCAAATTATATGCATACAAAATATGAGTGTTGTGCAAATATATCCAATTTTTTCCAGAGTTATATTACTGGGAGACGTTATTATATTTATTATGCATACGACTATCTAATCTGTATGCAACAATAGTAAATCTTATTATTGCTAAAAATACAAACGCGTCACGTCATTTTTCAAGTTTTTACTTTAATGCATTGCATTGTAGGTATAAATGCGATCAATAAAAAGTAAAATATCTGTATCGCAAACAATTGTGAATTTGATAGGAAATCACGAAATCCAATTCGTGCGAACGAATAATGATAATAAAAAAAAACATTTTGACTTATTGATTGTAGTTTTCCTCTCGGGTACTATAAAAAAAAATGGCTAACTGCCAGCAAACTCGAAAAATTTCGAACGATTCTGTAGACTCGAAATAGTTTAGTGTACGCATCGCAAAACACGAGGGATCATTATTAATTTTATTTTATTTTTTCGGTTTATATCGTCGACAGTCCTTCGCAGAATTTTTTTCTAGGTACTTCTGGCGTAGTTTATAGTGTTATTATTATTATTATTATCTAGCCGACCATCATCCCGGCACTGAGTTATCCGTGTAATTAGTTTCGATTATCATAACGCGCGTATAGTCCCCTGCAGTCCTCGTCGTGTTCGGCTCCGGTCGAATTCCCACAGTCAATCAATACACGACGATTTATTGTTTAAAGAGCTCTCGGCAGCAACGTAAACGATTTTGTTTTTTTTTTTCCATCACATATTATTGTGTCTGTGTGGTGTGTGTGTGTCTGTGTGATTGTTCCAAACACTATGATAACGATGGTGTGCGTTGCACTATCTATAAAACACGCATAATAATATAATGTTATAATATACTATATAGTCGCAATAATATCTTACCACAGCTTCTGTTATATATTTGACCGTTTTTGAATATTTTTGTAATTCCATATTTTAGTCGAACGTTTGTACATTATAATATTAATTCATGCGTTATTGTATGTTTGCAGTAGGTACTGTGAGCGACAAGTAGTCGATTCGTGTGTAAAAAAAAAACCATACGAAATAAATAAAATAAAATAAATCATAATATAAATATAATATCGACGAGGGCGCGTATAATATACTTGCAACGTAAACACTACTCATAAAATGATATAATATTATTATCGGTGTAGCTGGTTTTCCACCGTGGGAAAACGACGTATTAAAGGTACTCTCTGAAAAATCGCGCTTTTCGCGTGCTTTAACATTCAGATGGTGCAGTGTATTATATAAGGTCGCGGCGATCGTTCTTCACGTCCTAAGAACCGTCCGTCCCCAACGCCGTGTGGTCGTCGGAATAAGTGTCTGAGGTGTGTTTATCGCCTCCCCGCCATGCCCTCAGACTTCGAGCAATATAACTTTTTCACCCGGTGACGACGACGACGTCATTGTTTTCCACACGGGTCGCGCCGACCGATTTCATTCATCATCAAGTCTTGCTCGGCGCGTCGCAAACCTACGACAATGCGTATAGAGGTGTATAATATATCATAGCCGCGGCTGCAGTATACAGTACACCTACCTGCCCGCCGCGCGAGTACCTATATATAATAGGCGTTTGCACTTAAAAACCGTAGGAAAAAAAAATCGAAAGACGAAATGGTTAGGTGTTGGGGAGGGGGGAAACCTCGAGGAATGATAATAAAAGCTCGCGCTGTCCGACCGAAAGAAGAACAAAAATAAAATACGAAATATATTATATATATACAAAACGAAAATCCCACGTTTTCAACAGATGGCGCGGAAATCCACCGACAAAGTGCCCGCGCGTCGTTTCGACCTAGGATACGGTTGTCGCTCAGTAACGTTCGGATAACGGTAAATGCCGCAACGGTCGTCGGACAACGTTCAATCGTTCGCTCGTCGCGCGTGTCGTTCGGTGATTAATACTTTCGCACTTACGCCGTTTTCATTTTCGTTTTTTTTGCTCGTCCGATGCTGCCGTAGCCGTCATAATAATACTTGTACACTTGTCGCAGAGAGTATTTTTTTTTTTCCCCGGTCAATCGGCTCGGCCACCGCTGAGGCTATCGTCGGCTAGTATACTCGTCGCGGGTTCGCGTCGTCTCACCTCGCGCAGTTTTCTCTGCACACGTAAGTGGTCACTCGAATTATTATTATATTAGATACATTAGGTACGAACAGATGCCGTGGTACCGGTTTCTGCGATATTATATAACAAATTATAATGTAGCGTTAAAACGTGTTTGAATAATTATTGCAGGCGCGTAAATCGTAACGGAGTCAATAATAATTAACTATTTCACCTGCACTTTTGACGGGGGGGTCTTAGATTTTAATCCACTCTTTTACGGACAGATTATTGCGTTAAAAAATAGTAAATATTTTTTTTTTGGAACGAGTGAATTAAATTACAAACTGACGTCTTATTTTACGACGACGATGATGATAAAACAATACGACAGGGTCGCCAGCTAGAACATATTATTATAATATAGATACGGTTTCTTTCATCTTGGCCTATCGTGATAATATTTTGCGACGAGGGACATAACTGAAGCGATTGTTGGATACCAAGCCGAATGAACGAGTACACCTTTCCGAGGTTCGACATCGCTCTGAGGAACAAATTCGGTATAATAATAAATCCCGATGACCAAGACAATCACATAGAACGACACGAATAAAATAATAATAAACACTTATGATAACGATGATAATAGATACTATTATTATAATATACATAGGTAATAATATTATATAAACACATAGGTAATAATCATAGAATCTTAATCCGAGGATTTTTTCAAAACATGACCATGGTTGATTATTATTATTATTATGATAATTATTTTCTCTCATACAGGAATTTGATTGTCTTACTCAAATATTTAAAACACGTAATAAAACACGCATACTTATAGAAGTGAAAATCCTTCTTGAGCCATTAATTCGCTGAAATCTTGTTAAATGTTCCACAAAGATATAGTAAAATAATCTGTGAACATTTTAAGTTTTTCCCGAATATCGTGTTGTTTTGCGTGGTATCAATTAATAATTATTATTATAAAGAGTAAAAGTGTAAACGAAGTAAAGTTATTATTTAAGTGGGCAAATATAATAAGAGCGAGTATCTACTACTAATGATTTTCATATTCAAATGTACATAATCTATAGCAATTAATTTGATATGAGATACCTATGACAACATTTTGAATGCGCAAACACAGGACGAATAATATTTTGTGTATAATCTACCTTATGGAAAATACGGTCGGTTAGTTGATTAACGTATAAAATACTAAAAACTCTGCTTTTATCATACAAATAAAAATGAGATCTCACAACAATGGTCTTACAAAGTATGTACTCTAAAGTAAGTAAAATGGAACACCTTTCATAATATTTAATATTTATAAAACTAAAAAAAAATAAACCGTTGATGCAATATTTATCTTAAGTATACCTATAGTATATATAAATACATTTAGTTTCAGATTTAATTATAATTAGTTGCTATTTTTTATAATAAAGATATTATTAATTTTAATATTTCTATGATGTAAGATGACCATTCTATGTCAAATACTTTAAGATGTTTTATTTTGTATCATAGACATTGAATATTTCCAATGAAAAAATGTAGTTATCCGTAATTTTATGAAATACCAAATTTTTATTTTAAAAGTTTTTTTATCTCGTACCTATATCACATAATATAATATTATGTAAAATTTAACTTCATAATATTTGGTGTTATGATATATATTTCATGAACTATAATTAAAATTTGCATGGAAATATGTTAATACATTTTTGTGTAATGAATCAATAAGCTTAGATAACCACTCGATAATTTTAATAAGCTTAAACTTTTAAAAACGACATTCTTTAGAGAACATTTTTCGTTTATAAATTACCACATCATTTAAAATAAAGTATTTTTTTTAAATATAAATCATAGAATCACATAACTATTATAATACTTACATAAATTGTAATATTCAGTTTGGAATGGAAACGTTTAATATATCAATTATTGAATTAATATTAAACATCATTAACATAATCTGCGAATAAAATATTAACATTTAAAATCAAGTAGTTGATTTAATTAAAAATGTAATTATTGTCTTTTGACGCATAAAGTATTGTTCACTTATTGATAATTAAAAATATGTTCATACATTTCTCGTTTAATTCAAAACGACCATTCATAAAATATTATACTTACTACATTTTAATTCAAATGAATATTTATTAATAACGTTTTGTGTATGTATTACGCTTTTAATTATAACATCGTAAACAGAATTAATACTAAATCAAATGCTAGCAACAATATTTATAATGTCGAATGTTCAACATCTTAAGATGCCAATCAAAGTCAATTCAATAATATTATTTTCACTTATACATATAATATTGTTTGCGGAAAATGTTAAACAGTTTAATTTATTATTATCTAAATTGAATTGAAAATATTTCGAAATGGTGAAAAACATAATGATTTATTTTTTTAAAACGAAAATGAAGTATGATTTTCCTCAAAATATAATTGCTAAAAATATACAGTGTACACTGTATACGATATAATATATATACGTATATACTTAACCAATTTCATGAAAATATATTATTCTCTTCTCAACAAAATTTTATGGGGAGGAATTCAAGTAATGCCAATGTGGATATCAAGTAAATGAATCAAAATGACAAGTCCTTGTTGTTGTGATTTTTTTCCAATTAATGAAAGTGAATACATTATAGTACTTAGTACTTACCTATTTAAAAAAAACACATTAGTAAATAGGTATACAATTGTGTGTACAATCCTACAGTTCACTTTCCAATACCGAATACCCCAAGGGCTAAGATGAATTTGTTTTATAAGTTAAATTTGAATATAAAACTAAATGCACGTATCTACTACCTATCTAGATAGGTCATTGAGTAATAATTTAAATTAATATTCCATTACATTTTATAAGCACTAAACATTAAGATGTATAAAAATTTATTACATCTCCAGACCAAATGCCTAAAATATAGTCATTACTAATTACATAATAATAATTGCCTTATTCATTTTTAAATTTTTAAATTTTATGATTTTTGCACATAATAATATACAGTTTTGTAGACAATTA
The DNA here is from genome assembly GCF_005508785.2 of Acyrthosiphon pisum. Classification (NCBI taxonomy): domain Eukaryota; kingdom Metazoa; phylum Arthropoda; class Insecta; order Hemiptera; family Aphididae; genus Acyrthosiphon; species Acyrthosiphon pisum. Next base: position 67,333,819 of record NC_042495.1, read on the forward strand.
AAACTGAATTGGAAAATACTTTTTGATCGTCTTAAAAATTCATAGTCGTATTTATTAGTTTAAGGGATAAAAGTCAATGATTGTTACTCAGAAGCTAGGTGTTTTCTTATTTTTTTATTTTGTTGAAATGCTACCACTAAACGACTTATTTTAGATATATAGTAGAACGATAAGGCTATTTGTCCAGGGCACTACAACGAACAACGCACTTTATTCACGGCCACAGGAAATATAATAAATATTTTATATTTACCGTGTTTAAACGTTAAATACCTACTTGAATATATTTTTGTTTATAATATCATTATCGGCACTAATGACAGTTTAGATAATTTTAATTAAATAACCAACAAACAATTCGACATTCTAGTATCGGTATTCATACCACTAGTCATAGTCGCATTTGATTTGTCTTTATCAACTAAACAATTTTATTTATTTAAAACTATCAGTGTTTGTATTATAAAGTATAATTATTATAATAGTCAACCATGCAACTGATATTGAAAACAAAATATTCTCTCTAAAGTTTAGGAGATATATTTGTATTGTTTATTCAATACCATAATATTTATACTTTAAAATCTAAATAGATCGAATTTTATAGATAGTGGCTTCATATTGTTTATTTGTAATGTCCAAACATATAATATGTTGAAAAGAATTTCAACTGAATAATTTTAAAATAATTTGTTTTAATATTGTTTTTATATTGTATTGTCGTAAAAATTGAACAATACGTTTAAAATAATGCAAAAACAAATAACTAATTGACTTTTTTCAATAAATATATTGTAATAATATATATAGAAAGCACGCTAGGTATCAATCAAATAGCTTAAGATCATTATTGGTGAATACAGAATACCTAAAAAAAAATGTCACGAAAAAATAAGAAGTAGGCGAAGTCAACGGATCTCTATTGAATGTCGTTGATAATTTTGTTTTTACGGTTTACTTTAATAACATTACTGCAAACAGTAAAAATGACAAGTCTTGGTAAACACCATTAAAATAATTTTCTTTTTCGTCGTTTTATTGTCCGTACGTAGTAAACATTGAAAGCCATATAAACTGCACATAAAACCGATCTAACATAGTACCAATTCTAGTAATCCACAATTTGATGTTTCATAATTTGATATTATGTTGCTGAAGCGTATATAATTTGTGTAGGTATATGTCTCCGGGTTTATGTGTGCGTGCTGAAAGCAGAGTTATGATTATAATATTGACAAGCTATTTAGACATAACATACAAAATCCGATTCCGAGTAAAGTTTTACATAATATTATAGGTTACGAATATCATGACTTGCAACATGCACTTATAAAATTATGACAAACTCAATACAATTATACCGGAAATTATTAAAAAAAAGACATGAATGTTTGTTAAAATAGAATATACTTATACACGAAACCAAGCTATACAATTAATTTCCGTAGTAGGATTTATACTTTTGAAGGAAAAAACTTTTCTCATTGTTTGATGACCTGTTAAATGTGTACGGTGTTAGGAGGTGTACCTACAATATCTTCTTCAAAATAGGGTCTTTTACATTTCATAAAAAATACAATGTAAACAAATGATAATGAACTTAATATCATGAAACGTATTTAGTTTACATTTTTTGGTTAGAACATGTTATATTTTTTAAATGTACATTCTCTCTACGGTTCTGTATTTATATTACAAATTTACCCATTTGTAATAATTTTTAACAAAAACAATTTTTTTTAAAATTATATTTGGAGGTAAGATACGTAATGATTTTACAGTAATGTGTGTGTATATAGCTTTTAGTCGGTCGACGAGTTTTGTAAAGAAATTTTACTTGAGAGTTGATACGATAAAATATAGTGAAGAAATCTCAGCAAGTTTCGGTTTAAACAAACTCCGATTACAATCGTTTTACGAAAACAATAATTTGTAATTGATTTAAAATTAATAATATTACACCACCATCATGTATACAGCGATGAGTTGCTTTGCTTCGTTTCTTCTCGGTTCAGACGAGTAGAATTTCATGGAGAAATACTTAGCTTCTATAATAAAAAATAAAATGAGTTAACTGTTTTTATACTAGGTCTGAATTTTTTGAAAATAAAATAATATAATTATTTAATTATAAAAATTATTAGAAATAATTATATTATTTTATTAAAAATATAACTAAAAAAATGTATTTAAAAAGCGTTATGTAAGATTTATGGTTTTAATAATCTTATTTCAATTCAATTGTTGTATATATTTTATTCTGAGCGGACCGATGTATGATACATTATGCTTTTGTGTGTATATGTGAAAAGACATGTTTAATGAATAATGTTTCAATATGGTTACTGGTAGCAAATCGGATCTAGTTGTTACTTTGGTAAGTGCGAAGTAAAATATTCCCAGCACTTTTCAGTAATACTAAGTACCTAAGTAGTTTAACTAATTTCAACTCTAGTTTTAATGTGCAAACATATTTTACAAACATAAATGTTGTTAAAACTAGCAAATTAGTTCATAATTGCATACAAGTAAATTATTAATAACTAACTAAATTAAGTTCAATCATCGTATTCATTTTTTTTAACTAACTAACATCCAATCATAGATTTTATATTATCTACGAGTAAAAATGTATAAGTTTAATATTGAGTCAAATACACCAGCAGTTCTATAATATTATGTACCTATATGTATTAAAATTACAGAGTTGTTGCTTATCAAGAAAGAGGTGTTAAAGAAGTTTTTTTATAAACTTAAATAATTTTACAAAATCTTCTAATATAAATTATTGTTTATTTCTTAATTTTTGCAAAGCATTAATTTTTTTTGTAAACATAAGTAAAAGCAAAAAAATAAGCATAATGGATCGCTAGTCTTTTCTCCCCAAGGAATTTCCGTCCCACAAATGAACGTTTTTTACCGTCCGTATAAAAATTCGCAAAAGAATCCTTTCTTAAATTATATTTATTTTTTGATAATTATTAACAAAAGTATTATAATACACTTATAAGTACAATATTATTGTTATGAATATTAATTGAAAATCGTATTAAAAGTTAATTGGATTTGATATGTAAGCAAATTAATAATTATATTATATTTGTATCAAGTACCTATAATTCATACAAACTGTTACCATATTATTTATAGTAGTAAATTTGTAATATTTGATAATTATTTAATAAAATGTTTTGAGAATAAAACGACCAAGTCTTCAAAAAAAAAATTTAAAAACAGACATTATTGTAAAACCAATACAATATGCATCGCTAAGCTTAGAATCTAAAACTTGTCAGAAATATAACGCATATAATAATACATTAATAATATCCGCTAAATAATAGAATGTTATATGGCTATGGTATTTTAGTTCAATTTTTAAAATATTTCAGAATTTCAAATGCACGCACACACTAAATTTTAGACTTGGCGTGTGACTATTTTGTCTACAAAATTGGAGCATTAGTCCAAAAAACCATGCTGAATATCTCCTAAATTTTAACGAAATTTTCAAATCAAATGTTTGAGATGTAATACTATAAAATACATTCATAAAAGCGCATTAATCAATAACTGCTAAGCGAAATTCGTAATTATTTTTGATTTCCACAAATGATGGTTAATCCAGAATATTGATATTTCTATCAAGTTGGGTTGGCATAAAATGGTAACAACATTAATATATTCTGAGTTTATTACTACAATGAAATTACATAGATACTTAAAATCAATACTTATACCATTGATTATACATAGTACGTTTAACCTATGTACGTTTCAGAATAGGTATATACGATTTTATTCTAAACTTCTACGAAGTTATGTGTAATCAAACAATTATTTATACACCGTATAAGGAATCAAGTTATCAAAGATTAAGTTTTCAAAAGTTTACCGTAAATTAATATTATTATCATATTATGATTTTACCTTCGTTCCACAGATCGTGATGGTATATACAATTTCTATTGAAATTTGAGAATACATCTAGCGGAGATAAATATTATTTTGTTATGCATACAATTATTTAAATACAAAAACTACTTGTACGAATTTTGTACAATATGCTACGTCAAAAATTACAGAAAAATTATCTACTCAGTATTTTACCGTATAATTTATAGCTTAATAGGGTGTTCTAAATTGAAAAACAGAGATTTGTTTCTTCAGGGAATACTCCTTAAGTAGTACGAAAAATCTCAAGAATTTGAAAATATATAGTCTTAAAGTAAAAAAAACAGATTTTGAATAACTACATCATCGAAGGAAAAGGGGGTGAGCATGCTTGGTGGATAGTAATATAATATAAATTATAATTAAAAAAATACAAAGACAAATATATTGGTGTGTGTCAAAAAAACTCAAAATACAGAAGCTGATGTTATCTAGGTTACTTTATTATGCTAGTTCAAGTTTTCAAATTTTCATATTCAGGGAGCAAGATCCCGTTTGGTTAGGACGCCTGAGAAATCAAACTATGAATATTATTGGTAAAGGCCGCTATCAATAATAAAGAGATACTATTAATGTCAAGGAAATTAAACCTGGATATTAAGAAGAGACTCGTCAAGACATTAATCTGAGGAGCATAAAACTTTGTTCATAAATGAAACTGATAGAAATGTATTAGAATCACCGAAAATGTGGTGTTTGAGCAGTATGGAAAATATAATCTAGTATAGTGAAAATCCAACAAAGATGTACTCGAAATAGTCGACGAGGGACGTTCTTTAATGGATTTTATTAAGATGAGAAAAAAAATCGTCGGACGTACATTTAGATAAGAAATACATATTAAACACAAAAGACAAGATAGAAAGAAGGGAAGAATTACCTCGAAGTTTGATCTAGAAATTCACGTACATCGGGAAAATCAAGTGAAATCCTGAGTTGGAAGCTATAAAAACTAAAACAAATAGAAATTAACCGTTTAGAATGAAAAAGAGATGTAAACCAACCTAAGGGTTGAAAAAAATACGGTTGGTTTGAACGAATTTTTCACGTATTATACTATATTATTAATCATTATAATATTTAAATATCAATATAATTTCATAGCGTAGCATGTATTATTAAATAATATATATAATATGCCAGTATACTGACCTTTAGTATGTTGGATGGTGTTAGTTTTGACTTCTAACTCATACTTTATAAGCCACTATTATACTTGTTTTATATTTATTGCTAGATCTCTTGAAAACATTATTATTTTCAACTTAAATATAAAGGGTTTTTATTAAAATGTGGGAATAAAAATCGATATTTCCATAGATAGTTATCCATCATCATTTTACTGAACAAAAGTGTCTGAAGTCTTCTCACCTAAATAAACATTGTGTATGCTATTAATAAAAATGTTCTGTTAGGTTAGGATAGGTATGCATAAGAGCTACACACAAATATTAAAAAATAATTTTAAATCCATGATTGGTAAATTAATTTAAATTTTCATTCTCAAAACTGTTAATATTTATATATTATTAAGTACCTAGGTAATTGATTATTTGAATATTATTTTAAATTGTATCTTAAGATCCTGAGTGGAGAAATAATTTACCTATAGGTAATATTTTTTTATCTATTTATTATCTTTTGGTTTCCAATGAAGTGTATATTAGTTGCTTGTGTTTAGCAATAAAAACAATTCAGACATCTTTTTTATAGGGGTGTTTCTGATAGGTAATTGGTACTTTGAAGATCATAAGATACAATTCCTAGTGCTAATAAAAAACTAAAAAAAAAATATATTTTAGGAAAATCAGGAATATATTAAATATTATGACATGTTATTGTGATAAAATAAATATTGTTTTTAAGTTAGAATTAGAAAATTAATATTATACTTAAAGACATATGAAATATTAACCAAATATTTATATTATAATTTTCAAAATATTTTGTGTTCTTATGAGCTATATTTAAAGATATTCTAAATTTCCCAATTTTAATTTTTTTTTGCATAAATATTATAATCATTCTTTGTTCGTATGAAATGTTTATCATTGAATTAAAATACATTTACACATATTATATTTTACCTACTATCTCGATAACGAGGTAAAACGAAATAATTTATACAACAGAGCGACATCTGCATCTGTTTAAAAAAAAAATACATAATATATTTTTATGTCAATATGTGTAGGTACTAATAACGGTATAATTAATAACTTTAAAATTGACATTACTAGTTGGGTATTAATTATCTATCTAAAAATCTATTAAGCATCACTACTACTATTATACTATTTTGTATTACTTTTCATGTGTTACTTAATATATTTTATTTAATAAATCATAGTTAAAAAGTATACATTTTTAATATGATTTACCTAGTGTATCATCGATCCTAATAGGTATAGGACATAGGTTCCTACTTGTAATATACCATACAATTTTTTTTAAAACACTTCATAATATCATCTTGTTATCTGTTTCTAACTTATAATACCCATATTATATGTCATATCTATATCATATATATATATAACATGTGACAATGGTATTATGGTTTAGATGACGGATACAAGATTTTCATTTAGCTGTACCATTCTGTTGAATTTAAAGATTTAAAATCTCATTAAATAGATATGAATGAAAAGGGTATTTATTTATTTAAGCTTGTTATCAGATGAATGTGAAATTACATGGTTGCATATTACTATCTATTTGTTCTTTGAATCTTTCAAATTCATTTCGAATGCATATGAATCAATGCATTCAAAGACAATATTAAATAATATGAAATTGTTTTAGTACAGGCTCCTTAAAGTATAGTTGTTATAACTTGTAATTTTATTAATATTATAAAAATGTGACTACCTACGTTAGACTTTAACTGAAAATACTACATAATAAATCATCTGAAGAATATTACAATCCTAAGAGGAATTTTCATTTCATATATGAATTTTATTGGTTTATTCATTTACTGAAATAAATTAGTTACTTAAACTAACAACATTTATAAATTTTATTTAGCCAGTAATAGTTACTATAATACAAATAGTGCAATATACAAATATAGCTACACAAGAAACAGGCAATAAATCGATGTTTTTAATATATTTATGATTTTTTGGATTGGCTAAAACTGTTTCATTTATTAATTTAAATATAATTATTTTTTTTTTGTCAAATATTTTATTTCAATAAATAATGCATCAATATAAATTATCAATTTATGGTGAAAATGTCTTTGAACATTTCGATAACTATATTATATTTATTTGACAGAGTAGGGTAGATTTAATGTATACGTAATACTAAATAGTTTGTAAAATTTATAAACGAATTAAATAAATATATTAATTTTTAATTTTTTTAATTGTTTTAAATAATGATTTTAGTATGACCAATGACCATACCACGTCATGGGCCACATACCTATCAGTTATTTAATTGGAAAAGTGTGTTGGAGAGGGACGCTAGTTCGCTGGTCTTAAAGATTGCGTTCTCAGTTCATAAATATAAAAGTAACCCGTAAGAAGTATTGTCTCCATACGTTTTAATTTAAAAATACAATAAGTCATTTATTATATGTCAAAAATATCTAATAAGGTTACACATCCTATTTTGTAACTCATATTACATTGAGATTGTATTAAGCAATTCAACTTATTATTGTATTCAACCAACATAATATTAAATTGTACACATTATATTTATCAGCAAAATAATTAAATTTCCATTTTTGTTTGAGGAACAACCGAATTCTATATTAAATTGTTAAATATCATAAAGTTTAATATTGAAAATTATTATCTGAAACATAATAATATGAATTATTCTTTCCTTTTTTCATAGTGTCGAAAAAAGTATGGAAAAATCATAACCGATATACTATAACCTTTTTTTTTATCAGTCTTTAATACTATCATTATTATTTTGGAAAATATGTATTCGTTTTTTTTTTTAAGATATTATTATACTTTAATGAAATCAATTTCAAACTTCCATGTCGTTCGCTGCCTGCATTCCGATGGCTTAATCAAATTAGGAGGTCCGCTTTGACTTGAGAAATAAACAAAATTTATCCCCACCCCTCTCCAATATTAGTACAGTTTATAAAGAAATAATGAAATTGTAAATTTATTTTTAAGTATTTGCTTCCATATAATGATTAATAAATAATAATTTATTGATCAACAACAACAAAGAAAATCGCATGATTCCACGTCTTATTTTGTGTTCACTTTATGAGCCCTAAATAGTGTTTCGGTTAAATTATACTATTACTTTCATCTTACGTTAGTTAATATTCTATTTTCCAAATTTATAACAACGGTATCTACACATTTTATTTCTCTATTTTGGGCACAGATCTAAAATCATTAAACAATAAGAATCACTATTAAATTCGGATAAATTTCTATTATTTTTCAATTTCTGGTCCGTAAATAAATCTGAATTTAATACATAATACATATGATTTCAAAGCGTAAGATCATATGTCCAACTTAAAGGGACTTATTACGGGTAATTTGGCGAATTAATGTCCAACTAAAATTATGTAATCATATTTATTTTATTTATTTAAACTTAGTGTTACGATTCATTTTCAGAATAACATTTTTGTTACCTATCAATATAATAAATATTATCCAGCCATAAAGGACTCAACGGTGCAATGGTGCAATGGTTTTCATACTACTATTTTCTATTATAACTATAATAATTCCGATTCAAACAGATTATCCACATTACTTCACAAGTACACTGGCGTTGATATTTTACCAAATACTCGTATATTGTTTCACCAGTAACTGACATAAACATCGGATTTATTTTATTCAATAACAAATTTAATCAAATATTTGCTTATGTGTTGTTTCACTGATAACCATATTATTAAACTTCATGACTAATTTTGGATCGTTGACTATTAGGTGCATCCACTGTAACTGGAACAATTTCTAAGTTAAAATGCCTACAGTATTCCATTATCTGCACATTCTGCCATAACGAGTTGACCAACCATCTGATGTGATCTTTGCAGCTATTGTGATCAGCTGAAATTGAAAGTCTACCTTTTATACAAAATTAAATGTAGATATTTAGTATAGGTACCTATAAAACTACATTACTACACTATCATTTATTTTCAATATAAACTAAAAAAATAATTATCTAACTCCACACAGAACTATAATAATGTGTATACTTCGTTGGAATTAGTGTCCCTCAAAAATATCTACCAGATCAAAAATATCACCATAAACAATCCTATGTGTTGAGTGAAAATGTTCTTTTTCAGACCAGAATGACTAGACACAAAAAAAAATAGTAATAAAAAAACTAAGATGGAAACCTTGATTACGAATTTGGCATGAATAATTACAACTTTTTTTTATTATTATATAATTTCTGCAGGAATAATTCAATTATTTATTATTATTTTAACACATTTTATTACTCATTCATTAGTAATTTTTACGAACTGAGTATTAATTTCATATAATTCTAATAGTTGGTTAACTTAAAAATTAAAAATTATTTATTATATAATTTCAATTTATAAACAAAAGCGTAGACGATAAGACGTACCCTATACATAAGTTTATTTATTGTTCTAATTTTTGTGTAAAAATACATAAATAACAATTTGTTTATCTGTATATTATGTATCTAGTCATAAAAATAAAACAAAGAATTCACAATTTAAGTACAGTAAATATTAACGATTTTATATAAAAAACAATTTATTTATGATATATTTAATATTTTTATCTTATATTTATGTTTACATGTTTATGGTGTAATATTATACTCCTACAACAGTTTATCCGATAAAAAGCTTTAATTCCAATAAAATGTTAGTTATATGAAGTTTTAATATTTAGGTATATTTAGTAACTATAAGCTATAATTATAATTATTAATTCTAAGGTTACATAGAAACACATAATATTACCTATTGTTTTATAAATTAATTATGTGTGCTGCAATACAAATAAATAGTTTAAAATGTAGGTAGATAAGTATCATCGATGGTATATATATATTTGTTTAACTGTTGGCAACAAACTTAATGCATTTGGTCTTTCTTCGGTGCATGGAAAAAATATTCAATCGTTAATAAATTATAATATGAGCTATCAAAGTGAGAATATTACAATAGTGTATGTAAAACATCAATGATTTTATTCTATTCAGAAAAAAAATTAACTCTCTTTAAAATTTGTAAAATGTGAAATTCTGTAAGTATAATGTATTTTCTACATTCTGAACGTAATCGTGCATTCATGCGTGCCCGGATTTAATTTAATAAACAAATGAAAATGACTAAGTATTTCAAAATAAGCAATTATAAAAATCAAATATTTGCTGTAGAGAATTTTGTGGCAGTTTAATTTTTGTTGTATAGGCACTTGTATTATATTATTATTATGACGTTATTCCGATCAAATAAAATAAATTTGTTAGGTCTCGTCTTCTGAATGAAACATAGATAGGTACCTAATTTATTAAAGCATGCTCTATGGTGATATTAAATATATAATACGATACTCGTTTATGTGATACAATATTGTACGGTACCCTCTATTCTGTACCGATATAATTGGATCACATAAAAGTTAGGTTTCGCCCCGATCATATTTCATAATAATTGTAATGCATTCATAATAACAGAATGCTTTAGTTGACCCTGTGCGAATATTTTAACTTTGTGTCGTTATTAAAGCAGCGAGGTGTCAACTTTTTTTATTTAGGGTAAAACTTGACCGAAAGTAAATGTCCTTAGAACGATATCATTATGATTGAAAGATGAAAACAATTTTACATACTTGATCGATGTGTGTATTACGATTAAGTAAGTAATAACAATGCGTCCGTGTTTGTATAACTTGTTTTTTGTGAATACGACCAAGGCGCATGGAGTTTAATGTAGACTTATTAACCGATAACCGTTGTGAACATATAGAACCAATGTATATCTTAGTCTGGTTGTTGAAATTTTATATTTTTACTAAGTATTATATTATATGTTTAAAGGTAGATAGTATCCGAATTAAAATCGACCTATCCATTATAATATCGTTCGTACAAAAATCATTAAAATTCTACTCGTTTGTTTTTACTTTTTTATTTTATTGATATCGATAGTCTAATGATACAAAATTATAGATTGAATAGCATTTTTACCACACAAAAACGTGATGACAGACACAAAAAATACACACGCAAATACATCAGTGTAAAACAAATACACTCAGAATTATTGCTCCACTCGGCACTTAAAACAATTCAATTTTACATTTTATAGTTAATAAGTCGTTAGAGTAATAATAACTCGAATCGATATAGACAAATAGTTATATAGGTAAATTAAAATAAAACCAAAAAACCTCAGAACTTAAAAACTATGAACATTTTTAAGCTCCTGATAACAGTATCATTTATTCACATGAAAATAAAATAAATTATTGCAACACTTTAACTTTTTACTCAGAGGAATAAATTCAATTATAACATAATTTATAACAACTACCTAAAGTTTAATGGTAAGTAAAACTTATCATTTGACATTATTATTTATGTTTATTTTTTTCTATATTTTTAGTTCCATATTTTAAATTAACGTTAACAGACATGATTTTATTTAAGTCAACCAAAATATTAACAAATATAAATATTACATTTTTTTCTCATAAAAAAAATATATACATATAAATATATAATATATTTAATATATTCCCAATTTATCACTAACATGCTGGGTGTGACTATTTAGTATTGTTATACAACCATGAACAAATTTTGAGAACTCCAGATATAGTATAGTAGTATGTTATGACTTATGAAGAAATGTTATAGTAAATATTCGAAGTTAAAAAAAAAATAATAATAATAATAATAATAAATTACAAATGAACATCGTCAATGTTAATGAAGTAAGTTTATAAGTTATATAGTTTACTATAAAATTAATTAAGCTATATTAATGTTAGGTATCTTCACAGACATAATAGTCGTTATTTTTTCATTATTAATTTAATAAAGTATGTTAGGAAATAATTAATTTAAACTAATAAAATTATAAGTTGAAGTGGAAGTGAAATTACAGTCATCGAAACCTATAATTTAGTACCATCTGCAATCAGTAACGTTTCAAAGTGGTAATGCATCTCGTCAAAGTAAACTAATAATATTATCGAATTTGAGGCTCTACTGTGTCAATCGTTGAACTAACTATTTTAATTCAATGCGGTGAATATGACCTGATAAAAGCGTCTATATCGACCGGGTTACGACGAAACAAAAACGTCGAACACTTTTAATTAAATGATGTTATAAAAACATTAACTTACCCTTTTGGCCTTTTTCGTATAAAAATAATTAATAATAATAATAAACAACTTAGAGAAATTATGTCAAATATTCAAATAATTAATGTGTGTAATCTTAGCTATACTAAATATTATATACATTACGTCCAATCCGTCAAATCCGAAGATGCATAAACATTTAGAAACCCTAGAATACATATTATTATTATTATTATTATTATTTATACCATCAGTTATTCAATTCAATCGACATAACTTTGGGCAGAGGGTATAAAGCTATTTCAATGGCGGATATTTATGGCAATACATTAAACCCGACACTCGTCGGAATCGTATACATATTATTATTATTATTATAATGGACCGTTTGAATAAAATCCACATTAAACCATTAACGCTTTTACCATCGTGTTTTACGTTCGCCAATCAATCAAGAAGCCATCGAAAACATGGCAATATAATACATGAATAGCATCTTTTAATATCATCCATTACAGCGTTTCCTGAATTTTTACGTACCTGTCTGCGTATAATTTGAATTTCTTTGGTTAAACACCCAGTGGTGGATTTAAAGAAAAAGGCCCGGACCGCAAACATTACAAAGGATCTAAAAAAAATTACTCGGAGTTAAGACAATATTATCGTTTTTTTTTTTTAAAAACAAATATTTTTAGTTAAATTTCCTTAATATTAAGTTGTATGAAAATTAAATTCCTACAAATTAATAAGCAGATAGGAACCAGTCTATAAAATTCATTATCAAAATAATTGTAACTATGCTGTTTTATTTTAAGTGAAATGTTCATATTGAAAGAAATCTTTTTGAAAACAATTATATTAAAATATGAATAAAAAAAATCTGTACATTTTCACTATTTGACGAGTAATTAACTGTGTAAAGCTGTTCTTTTCCTGGTTTTCCGTTTTCGTTATAAATTATCTGCTATTTATAATATATTTTACAGTCGTATACGATATTATATTGTTATATACAACAAAAATAAATACGTGCATCTTAATAGTCAATTTGTAGGTACGCGCTTGTGGTGATAGTGTTATTACTTATTACCTATATACCAGTAAGTTTAATCTATGCCACTACAGACGATGCGCGTAACCCATCATTCCTGAAATCATTAGAATGAATCATTTTCCGTTTCATTTTGGATAAGTATAATAATATAATATAGTCGAAACAAAATGTTGAGGGGCCAAGTCCCGGGGCGACCATATTTGCTCAGTTAAATCCCCCCAAATAACATCACTGAAAACACGTGGAGTATAATAATAATATCATAGTTGATCTCGAGCATAATGCGGTATGCAATTGATCCGATATCAAGTTTAAGTTCATTATATTATATATTTTAAACCTGGCAGGATAATAATATTTTATTCTGATTTTATTATAACACGACATACAGTCAACATTGTGTATAATAATGCCCCAGAAGACATATAGGTACACAGTGAAAAATAATTTAAAGTAGTATCAGTTTTTAATTTAATCCTAGGTAATGGTATTTAAGTATTTTTTTATTACGTTAACTCGTTTCGTCCTAGACCTGCAGTATTAAAAATGCTTCCGAGTTAAACACCATGGACGAGCATAATACAGATCGGGGTCACCATTAATTATCACGTACATTTTGGAGGGGAGAAGCGAACGTGGCTCTTCAAAAATAGATGAACTAGGTAAATCTTCGGTTTTTTTGTATAAAATTAAAATTTCTCCGGTGCCTGGGACAAACCACTCTAAAATACGTAAAAATAATCGCAAATGCAAACGTTTTCTATAAACCGTTCTATCTTTTGATCCGGTTAATGCAGCGCGACGCGACGGGTACGTGTGCGTACACTCAAACGCGGAAATGCGTATCGCATCTTAAAATAGTTTTCAATGAAAACTAGGTCGTCTTATCTTTGTTTTGTCTGTTTGACGCAATATAATTCTGGTCGACATTTCCACTTCTGATGCGGTACAGTCTGTGTTTATACGTCTCGAAATCCGATCCTCGTCTACCATCTTATGACATTTTTTTTTTTTTATCATCATTATTATTGTTGCACCACCGAGTCAAAGAAACGGTTTACACCGATATCGAACGGTCCGGCATAAAAGGCGTTGGATTTATCCATTAAGTGCTGCTGCAGGAGCGGTGCATACAGACTGCAGTTGCACAAAAAAGATAATTTTTTTTACGAGTATAAATTAAATATATATTATAGGCTTATGATCGGCTAAAACCAGTGTATTTGTAAAATATAGTAACTATAGACTGCAGTAGTCGGATAAACATAATATCATAGTAGACACCCATAATCCAAACTGGGAGTCGCGTCAAATTCGCGTTTCGTATATTATTATTGCCGTTAATGTTGTTGTTATTATTATAATATTGTTATAAATGGTACTACCTACTTCGGTTTTGTCATCATAGATAACGGACAACCGATGGTTGAGACCCAACACGAATATAATCCGAATAAATGACGAATAGATTATGTTCATATCGACGTTTGATACACCCCTTCGGTGATAGTTTTTAAATAAGTGCATCTCTCTTAGTCACGGTTATCGCTCCTATATAGTGGTTTCGGTAGAATATTACACTCGAGGGAGAGCTCGAGTTGGTAGATATTCTCACCAAACAATAGCTACACATTTTAACCATTTCCATTTACACGGTTCCGTGACCAGGTTAAGGTTAAAACGGACTGATATATACCTACCGACAAACAAGAAATGCGTCTTTACTGCGGTTTACGGGTTGAAAGATACCGGACCAATAATACAAACTAGATGACGATTGAGGAGCATTGTATCTTATCACTTCTTCTGTGGACGGAAAATCGTCTTCTCTATTCTCTACTGGATTTCAACACGTGTACACGCACACTTCTGTTTTTAAAAAAATTTACCTTGAATATGTAACGTCATCGTGTTTATAAAATAAAATAGGTAGTACAAAGTGCTTCTTTTAGAAGAAAAAAAGTGGTGCAATACGATTTTCTCAATTTCTATATTTAGTAGTCATACACTTATACCTCTAATTCATTCATATCAAATTCTTACATTTTTAGACGGCTATTGTAAGCCATCATCTCATTAAACCGAATGTACATTTTTAACTTCTGGTAATATATATTACAATATATTGATTACTCGTCATATTATGTTTTTCTGCAAGTACGTTTCTATAACTTTGTGATAGACGGTAGTAAGTTGATAATCGTCAGTAATTTTATGATTATTTTCAAATCAGTTTGCATGTCTCATCTATAATACCTATTACTTAAAAATTAAATAAATTATTTTATTTACCTGCAGTTGAGTAGGTATCATTTTTTGCCACACTTACCGAAAAAGCACTAGCAATAATAAAGTCTAATCGGATAATTGAATAATTTTGGCTGTCGCAACGTCAGGGGGTTTCAACAAAAGTACCCTCCAAACTGCCACGTCAACTCTGCCACATCAACACGTCAAACCGTTCCTACTCGCACAGTGCGTCCGGCTGACGTCTACAAAACAATAATAATATAATATAGGTAATAATAATAATTATATTGATGGTTAACGCTATTTTTTTTTATGTTTTGAATTTGTTTTGGGGCTGTTCGAGAACATAATATTGTATAGTGTATACAAATCTATGTAAGACAATAATGATTAACAAACAAACAATAAGAACAACATCAGCAACAACATCAGCAACAACAACAACAACAACAATAATATAATCATATAATATACAACTATATAATATTATTATTATTTACTCGCTTTATTTAGATTTATAAACACCAGTAATGTCGACCCTTTTGCCTACCGTGATTCGTACCGTCGGTTATTATACGCGTATATATTATATAGGATCAATAAATGTAGGTACTACGGCGTTTCCTCCAAATGCAAATATATGGTACGAACAACCCTTTTAAATTAATACGCAAACCAATTACACGCATTCGTAGAAAAACCGGAATAGTGCGTTTCGTGTTTTACGATCTTAGTCGCATTGTTAGACGATTAATTGATGCACTACTTGGATTAATATCTCGTTATGAACCAAAATGCGCTTAATGATAGTAGATGGGTATCGGATAAGAACGAAACACGTTGTACGGAATCCGTGCACAAATAACAATTAAATACCAAAAATATATAATATTCTATAATATATTACTAGATTTTAACCCTAGGACGTGTCCGGAATAATTGAATTCGAGTGTGAACGTATTCGTAAACTTAATATGATAATAATATTATAATACAACAAGCTGAATCCGTGCACTTCGATGCCCGTTAAATGTACCATCTCTATATGACTCAAACTTTGTTCAATTCGTTATTTAATATTCGGTGTATGGTGTTTAAAATTAGTCTTAACTTTTCCGTTTCCCGGAATAAAAATTCTGATTCGCAGCAGTATATTATCAGGTAGACAATCTACATGCGGTAGATCGCGGACCCCGTGCTGTTTGTACGTAAGTGTATGATTTAACTCAAAAGTATCAAAGTTATACCAAGTTTGTCGTTTTTCCTCAATTCCACCTACGGTGGATTAATATAATCAATTAATTCAAAATCCTAACCTAATCTGTTGCATCACATTGTATTAGTGGATTTTCCTAAAATGTTGTTTCATAATAACCTTCTCCGTGATATACTCTTTCGTTAAAAAAAATCAAGAAGATCTGATAAGTATACTATAGTTCCAGAGTTGACCCTGTACAAAGATTTTCATTTCACATTTATAATATAGTTAGAAGATATATACATAATATATTGACAGAAAATAATAATACAAATCAACAAAGGTGCCTGTAACTAATAGCAAGCAATATACATTACACTATTAATATTTGAATCCGCAACTTAACTTGTTGTTTTTGGCCATCTCGTTAGGTGTACACTTAAGAGGCCATAACTCCGGAACCACTTATCGCATAGCGTACAAACTTCACAGAAACCATCTTCATATCAATCTTAATATGCCCTGACATTTTTATCAAAATCGGTTTGGTGGATATTGAGTTATAAGATTTATTCAAAATGTACACTCATTTTTATATATATAATTATAATATTACGTATATAAAAATTGATGTGTCTTCATTCGTAATTCATAGACTCAATAACCGTTTTCAATATACAAGTTTTATTAATAGATTCCTCGAGACTTGGACATTGTTTATAGTTTAATTTTTTAACCCCTATAGGTTGATATAGGGTGATTCACGCTATATCTTTGAATTTAGATTTGGCTCACAAAAATCGAGTATTTTCTGTGTTTATTTAAATAGTTTTCATCTTTATGGGTTGTATTAATAGAACTATGGAATACAAAATAAATAACAAATATATTTTTAAAAAAACAACAAATCTTAAAATAAAGTCCAGACTCCAGAATGACAAGTAATATTAGAGTAAAATTTTTTTACTAAATCGTTTATTAACTTTTGTTCCTTTATATTGAAATGTTTTTTTTTTGTGTATATTATAATAATTTAATTCACTATTATAATATTATGTACCTTTAAAATATATAAGTACATCATTCGTTTAAAACGTCCCTCTTTATATATTAGAAAAGATTTTCAAAACTATTTTATACATACAATAAATTATTAAATTATGGTTTTATTTAAATTATATACACCACAAAAAATATATTTTCTAAACTATGTTTTAAAACTTGTAACTCTGAAATATAAAAGTATAAAACATCGAATAGCACTACGCAAATGAGTAAAAAATTTTAAATCGAAATGATAATGTGTCACACTATATTTGACATTAAATTTTTTTTGTACATGCAACATATTGGTCACATTTTATCAATAAGTAGAATGCGTTATTGCACATGAATACTTAAATCCAATACCTGTACTCTATATGGATCTAATACGTAACTAGTAACTACTGAGAATACTGATTTAGTCCATTTTGTCTAATAAAAAAAAAGTGTCAACAGAAATAAAAAAGGTTTTCACTTATTTGCCACATAAGTGTTCATATTTTTATAAACAAAAAAATATAGGCACCTACATTTATTTATTTTAGTTGAAGCGAATAATCTTTTCATTTATTATTTATTTTACCATAGTTAAATTGTAGAAAATGTCAATTAAAATAGGTAATCAACTAAATACTTTCAAAGTTTATGAGGTTAAGAGAGATTGTACGTTTGGTATAATTTATCGTGAGCATTAAATTTATGAAATTAATCTTAATAAATCATGATTAGTTTACACATTTATCCTTTTTTTTTTCTATTGATCTTAATAAATTTTAACTTCAGATAATATACGGCCATTAGTTAAACTTTTAATATAGATTTATTTTACACTGCATTATTTTTTTCTTTTATTTAATTTGTCAAACAGATTGAATTGTATTGTAAAAGTTAACATTTTTATACTGTTCTATTTTTATTATGATTAAATAAATGTAGGTAATTTGATGATAACAACTACAAAACAATAATTAACTGTGTCGTATAAGCTAGTATATATAATATATATAAATATACTTCTTTTTTTGATAGCTGTATTTATCCAAAAAATTTATTTTATGTAAAAAATTATGTAAAAATTAGTGCTGTTTCATTGAAACTTTAATATTATTGTCAGACACTAATTGACAACTAAGTTATTTCTTATTGGGCCTTTCAATTCGATGATTTATACAAATCAAATAAATCATATATTATCCTATAGGAACTACAAGCCAGTAAGAAGAAAAATTCTTTAATAATTATAAGCGTATGGGCGTATGGCTATCTGTAACCTGCGTTCTACTTATATAAATTGGGTTAATATTGGTATTTATAAAAGGTCTTTCTTTTCTTACTTGACCTATCAAACCAATATACTCTATACATGCATATTATACTAAAACAACACGAAACTATTACCCATTGGTTATTATCTGGGTTTTTTTTTGCCTTTTTCATACATTACTAAACATAATATCCGCAATAATAGTAATAATAATATTATAACAATATGTATTTATAAAAAAAATTTGATATATATTTTATCAACATTTTTATCGATTGAAGAGGGAGGTGTATCTTATATTTTAAACTTGACGATACATATTTATGAATTTAAATGCATTCAACCAATTAAAAACAATTCCGTTTACGACGAACGACGTAGGTAGTCTCAACAAACTTGATACCCTATTACCTAGATAGTTAATTGTACGCATAAATATACACATACACTCATTATAGATTTGCATGATTGTATACTACACGATAATAATAATATATCAATTTACATATTTTATAGGCGATTGGATTCTTTCACCGAATAATATCGCTTGATTACAAACATTTAAAATGGAAATTGCCAATATTGGTATATGCATATTTGAACACAAAATATGTGTTTCGATTAAAATTGTTTGTCGTGGAGTTTCATAGTTATTTTCATTCATACCCAGCGTTGTATCAAGTCCATAAATCTTGAGCTTACACTCTGAAATTTAATGTTGACCCACTTTTGATTTATTAAAAAAAATATATCACAATATTACACTTATATGTGTTTAAAGGCTCGGACCTTTGATTTTTCATAGCTATAGGTACCTCACCTATGTTAATGTGGCTGTACTTAATATTTTACAGTGTTAAACGATCAATAAATCATTGCCGATATTGTTGACATGATTAAAAAATAAATTAATGAAATAAAATATAAATTATAGTGCAATATCAATCATAAAAATAAAAATATACAATAATATGATATTTAAAAATAATATGTGACACTATGTAAAAAATTAAATACGTATAACCTTTTGCCAGAACTTTTTAAATAAAATTACAACGCAAATTGGTGCACTTTTTTTGGAGCACTGGTGAGTTGGCAAATACTTTAAAACGACTGCTTGCCGCCAAACCAAACTCTTAACAAAAAAAATAGCTTACAGTCGGAATAAGTTTGAAAGAAATTTCAAAATTCATTCTAATGTTAACGTTTATTAAAAATTGTATACGATTTCGTTTATATGGCGTATCAGCCATTCTATATATTATAATACTTGGTATAATATTTACATCGATGAAAACCGCTATAATCTTATAGCGAATACTCTTCAACTATGTAGTATGTGGGGCACATTATTGATAACCGTGATGCGTATGCACACAAAAGTAAGTGGGTGATGGCTCGGGGGATTCGGGGATAATCATTTTTATAATGATATTATATTATTATTAAGTGCGCCATAATAATAATATGCGAATCACGACTTTGTCCGTCAATCAAAAATATGTTGTAATGTGGTTTCTTGTTTTTTGAAAGTGTTTGTATAATAATATCAGTATACTGAAAGTGTTGAACCATTGATAAGTAATAATATTAAAACGTTATTTATTATAAAACAATTGTTATGAATGTGCACGCCAAAGTTTATATTCCTAAATACTCATATCGACGAGTCTCAGAATATATTTTGTAAATTGCTTTCACCCGTCTGTATATTCTTTTAGATCATTAAAATGATATGTATAATGTATACATGGAAAAGTAATTAAAAAATATTATATGGATGTAAATATAATGAAAAACTTCAAGTAGAAATACTGTTAAATATTAACTATTAAATATTGAAATACGGATTTAAATATATATATTATTATTACGTTCTTACCGAAATTAAGAAAATCTCAACTCATCAAATTTTTATATTCTTAAGCAAAACGTACTCTCTTTCATACAAATATAAAACAATTTGAAATTCTTTATTTAAAAAACAATTATTATTCTCATAATTTAAAATGTATAAAAGTTATATTATATTTCTTATTATGCAGGGATGGTCCTTGACGGGCTGTTAAAAATGGCGTGTGTATTAATTGTGACGATTGT
Organism: Acyrthosiphon pisum; assembly: GCF_005508785.2. Taxonomy (NCBI): domain Eukaryota; kingdom Metazoa; phylum Arthropoda; class Insecta; order Hemiptera; family Aphididae; genus Acyrthosiphon; species Acyrthosiphon pisum. The sequence goes on from NC_042495.1 coordinate 67,355,001, forward strand.
TTGAATTGGATTTTTTATTTTTATTTTTCAATAATATTTTGACATTTGTGTGGTAGTACTATAATTATTTTGAATATTTTTGTTAATTATGTCATTCCGTATATTAAAATATATATAGGTGCTATTTCTATTGCTTTGTTTTTCCATAAAACTAATATACTTTTCTTTTGTCATCTACATCTAGTAGGTAAATAGTTATTTGAAAATTATGAAGCTTGCTCGTTAACAATATTTACTGATAAACGAATTTAATTTCGTTAAGCTTGTTTGTTCATTGCAAATAAATTACCGTAAATACAAGTATGAAACACAACAATATTATTAACCCAATCATAGAGCTTACATTTTATGAAATAAAAAATAATAAAATAATACGAGTAACGATTTTCTTTTTACCCTAAAATATAAACTTTATTTTTTTTTTTTTAATAAATCCTACACTAAAGACATTTTTAATCAGTGTTTGAGAGTTAACATGCAAATACGTATTAATTACATGCTAAATATTTGCATACATTTTTTTGGTTTTTTTTTTTTTTAAACTGTTAAAACTGTGTAGGGAGTGGTTTAAGGCATGGAAAAACACGTACGTTTCGATCACAACTAACGATTATGTGGTAGGAACACCCGGTTAGAGACCTGGTTAGTGTGAACACCTCCACCTCAACAACCCAGACGTATGGAAAAGTGACATGATCACGTCACGAACACGGTCCCAGAACAATGGGGGAATAGCCTTTCAGAATGCAAAAAAAAAAAACAAACAAGTAAATGGATTAAATTCGATTGTTTTTTTATACAAGACACATATGGTATTACACAAGTAACCTATGTATTTCGGGAGTTTCATAAGATTAATCATTTTAAAGTAATAAATAAAATATTATACTTTTTAACGTGGTAGTTTACCTCGTACCTGTATGAAGTATGTAGATATATGACTTGTCTGACCATTTTTTAGAAAGTTGAAACTTAAAACTATCTACGACAATATGACTTGTTTATTCCTTAATAACATCATATTAGTATTATCATAGTACTGAAATGTTATAACGTGATAATATAAACCAGACATCTTTATTTATGATCATTGGCGCGTTGTTGTTGTATTTAATTGTATTCGTGATTAATGTTTAATTAATTATTAGATTCAGTATAATATTATTAGCTTTTAAAATAAAACTAACTAAATTATTTTTATGCATATGTGTGTACTGTGTAGGTTAAACGTATGAAATAATTATTTTATAAACAACTATAATAACAATCATAATATTTGAATGATAAACTTAATTTTTAATAAAATAATTTATATTACAAAATAGTACCCAACTGAGATTATAGTTATTCAAACAAGTAAATATAGTTGTAAAACATGAATAATTATATTTTTTAGTAAGAATTACAGAATTGCATAGCTCCGATCAATTTTTATTTTGTTTATGATTTATGTATTTTTCATATTGTTATGTTTCATAACTATAAACAATAAATAAAATCATTCATCATATTATAATGTACGCACATAACAAAAATGATTTTAAAATAAACCAATAACTTTTTATTATTTTATTGTTATTTTCTTTAAGCTTGTTTATTTAACATTTTTAATTTAAATATCATAAATATATTATATGTAGATATTTTTTTAACAGATAATAAAATTTAACAGTCTAATAAAACAAATGTATTTTGTTGAAGAAAAATATTATTATTGGCATTATTGATTTAGTCATCAGTGTATATTAATATCTTACTAAGTATTTTTATATGCGTAAAATATTTTTTTTTATGGGAATATTGATTTTAGATTCTGAGTGGAACGATGAATGTATTGATTTTACAATGATGTGTGTTTTTTTTTATTTTTTTAATTTTTTAATTTTTTTTTGTGTCTGTGTACACGATAAGTAGTCGAAATAATGCTTCGATTTTCAACTTCAGTATCTTGTTCGATTGACAAGTGAATATCGTTGGTACATTGAGGAGGTCAAAATTTAAGATTCCCAGTAATTTTCAAAAGCGCCGGGAAAACCAAAGAAAAATTAAGGAAAAACGGGAATTTTTACGCAAAATCGATTTTTCACAAAATTGAATTTGGTTTTTGGTGTAACTTTAAAAAAAATTACCGTAGATACATGAAATTTTGACTGAATGTTGATATTAGCATTTTTTATACACCATAACATTTTCAAAATATTTTGACTTATTTTGAGCTCTTTACGGACATTGTCAGTTTTCATTTTTTTTTAGTTTTTTTTCT
>NC_042495.1:67358722-67409250 GCF_005508785.2 Acyrthosiphon pisum
AAGTATACTATTATATATCTATGATAGTACCACGGTTTGTTGTTGGAATTTATTATTAATACCTATTATAGGTCAATTTAATACTATAGATAAGTATACCTACCTATAATAGGTATGTCTAATACCTAGACTGACAAACCGTCTTCGCTCAGAATCGTTTTTCTTATGCAGTGATATTATATCATTGAATTCAAATTTAATACTATCCATTATACAGTGACCCACTTATAACCTACTGTACAGCAGAGCGACATCCACTTACCCACCTTTTTACACTTGGTTTTTTCGTGCTGTTGTCACTTTAAATTTAAATTTAAATTACTAACTATAAGTTTTATTTTAAACCCATTCTATTATTTATAACATAATTATTAATTTCTTAATATTATATTTCATATTTAAAATTTCATAATATTATAGTTTGATACGCATGTTTTACTGTATAACCTATATCTACATAATATTATACATAATTGTTATAGATAATTTAGTCATTTGAGAAAGGCTCTTATTACATTTTTAGGTGATTCTGGTTTAACCATTTTAGTGGACTAAAAAGTACAAGTTTAACTTTTTGCTTGTTATGTGTGCAACTACATTAATAAATATTAAATAATATTTTTTTAATACTTTCCTCATCGAAAATATTTTTTTTTCTTCTGGTTATCGTATCAGTCAAATAAAAAATTACCCAGTTGGGGGATGTTTAAAGGTTAACTGTATATGACTTGTACTTTTTAAATCTTTAATTAATTGTATCGTGTTGGAATCTGCCTTAAATATAAACGATAAGAAATGCTTTGTGGTGTCCGTCTATAAACTAGGTGTAATAATATGTAATTCTCAAGTCTTCTACTTATTTCATGTTATTTTAGTCGTCAGAAGAAATTTGACACTAACCTTAAAACTTCCACGATATTCCGCTGTGACTAATTAATGAATGGTTTGGCTAGATAGTGGTTTTTCTCGGTACAAAATAAATTATACGATGAGTATAGCATAAAGAAAAAATAACGATACTGTATCCCTCGTACTGTAGTAATTGCAGGCAATAAATTGCAGTCTAAAATGAGGAGTGGCACGTAAAGCGGAAAACTCTTAACAAATTAGCAAAATATATGGGAAAGAAACTGTTGTAAAGATGGCGACTCCAAACGAGACTGAAACATCAGTTTTCCAAAAAACGGCACGATCGAAAGTTTATACCGTTGTAAATTAATGCCCACGCGATATAACTTGGAGTTTTAACTATATACTCAATATTGGTGTTTATATAAATATAATTATGTATATCACTGTAAATAGCTTAATATATATTTAACTGCTTTAAGCATCGACTAACATTTTCAATATTTTAAGACTTTATAACGAACAAAGCGTATGAATAATACTATTTTTATCGACAGTTAGATGGTCGTAAACTATTTTGGGGTTATACCTATAGTTTATTGTGTACACTTATATAAGCTTTCGGTTTACTGAAAAATAACACATGCGTTTTAATTATCTCCGAGAGAACAAAATACATTTTTTTTTATGTTTTTAGATTCGTCTAGTTGATTTGTAACATGCTTTAAGTTTAACCATGTTAAGTGATGTAATAAAATATGCGTTGATAATATAATTTTAAGCACGAGTTTCTACCGACTCAACTTTATAAACACCTAAATTAAATTGTTTAAACTCCCGTAAATATCACCTGGATAACTATAAAAAATGAGTGTCTAGACCTTTTTCATTTATTTCACGTAAACTATAATGTTCGTACTTAATTTAATTAAGCTTAAGTAATTCCAATGTCCTACTGATGTCGCGGATTAGTTAATGAAATAAAATATTGAAGGCGAGTATGTAATGTAATTATTGTTGTACAATGAAATAATGCAAATTATATAATTTATTTTTGTGTCAAATAATTATTATTTCCTTTATGTAATACGCGTACCTAACTATTGTTGATTTAATTACCAAATTATAATAACTATATACATGTATCTTGAATATAGTATTTTTATACTACCTATAGTTTTAATATAATTATCAAAGCTACGAGAATTTTTACTTTCTATCTACATGTCCGTTGTTCAAGCAGCAAAGTTTAAAAATTGTGTTTTTGAAAATCAAACAATTGTATAGATAATTATAAATTACTACAAATTAAGCGTAACACAAATAACTGAATAACTCCAAACTAGAACTTTAGTTAATAATAGGTTTCGATTGTACGTCGTCACTCGTAATTGAGTTACTCACTGTAATAGATGTGTTAAACATTTTAAGTCAGTGATATATGTATCATTTGTATTTAATTTATAAACGAAAAAAAATTCAAAGTCAGCGGTCAGTCTCTATTTCTAAGAATATTTTATAATATATATATATATTTGTTGAGTAGTTTTTTTTATTAGTTAAAGGGTACAGATTGAATTTTTTTTCGAAAATATCGTAGATATATACAATTATTAGTTAAGTTTAAAAAAGTTAATTTACTGTTTTAATTAGTACATGGATTAACCTAATTACATTTTTACAAAATTAGTTATTAAATAATAAATAAATTGTATAGCTTAAATTTTTTTAACTAGTTATGCTCACCTTTGCTTATTATACATTTTACATTTATGTATCATTATTACCTTAAATACCTATAAATAACATACCTAATAATACCAATATTGTGTATAGGTACCATATACCTATTATAATGTAGTGAATATAGGTCCATGGTATAAAATATAAATAGCTTATTAACTAATTATAAGTATAAATATTTTTGAAATTTGACTACCCGTATATATAAAATAATAATATAATGAGTTGCAAAAAGTTTCATGTCACAACCTCAATAACGAGATACACTCGAAATTTGCGGCAGACCGACATCCCCGTTTTTAACAATTTTAACTGAGTTAAAGTTATTCATTATAACATAGCTACTTTTGAAATTTATATACATATTATAATAAGATTTAAATTTATTTTATCTACAAATTAAACTTGTTTTGTATGCAGGACTGCGTTTTATTTATATAATATCTTGATTCAAAGAGGCGTAGTATAATATTTCGTTGTTACCTAACATAAACTAAAATAAAAAATATTTTAAACACTGCTCACTTATAGGATATACTGAATTATTAAAAAATATATTTAATATAACCTCAGTTACTAAGAACTAAATCTAAAAACTTTGATACTTCCAAATATATGTTCGTTGAATTAATAATATATTATCTGGCAACCCAAATAATTTACAAATGGCTCTCAGCTGGTAAAAGTTTTTGAAACTGTTATAAATTACAACACTTTACTTTACTTTTCCCAATACGTATTTTTGGTACATTTTTTATTTATAGTTTCTATATGAGAGAAGTTAACACAGTAGTCTTCATAATAACTACTGATTTCAAATCTTAACTCAATTTTTTTAAGCCAATAAAAACTTATTGCCCGTATAAGTTATCCAATTTCAACAACAAGATTCATTTTAGATGCCAAGCGGAGCAATGTACGTATTAGTTTAGTAACGATGTGTATTTTTTTTATGTCTGTAATCATCTTTTGGAGCATTAACTATAGGTATATGCTCCAATCTTCAAATTTGAGGGTGGTTTCTGGTAGTAAAACAGAGTAGTGGGTACTTTGGGGAGTCAAAAGAAGAGAACTATATTCTTTGAAAGGACCTTATTTTCAAAATAATCGCCAAAAACTAGGAAAAAAATATCTTTTAGTTTTACGACCGTGTTACATATTTTTCAAGGTACCTAACACTGCTTTCTAAAAAAGCTTACAAAGTTTTAACCTCCCTAGGTTTAAAATTGAACATACATCGTACTTTTAACAAGTTATTGTTTTTTGGTTATAGTATTGTGGAACATAACACAAGGATAATAACCCATCGGCAGTAAAAAATGATATATACATTTAAGAATACACCAATTTTTTGAATAAATCTTGCTTCGCTGAAATTTGTATTTGTGTTGCTATTATTTTTGTTTTCAGATTAATCTTAATGTAACACAATGCAATAATATTTATCGTCCTACAATAAATGTGTAATATGTTTTAGATTCTGAGGGGAGGAATGATTGTATTGATTTTACAATGATATGTGTTTTAATTTTTTTTTGTGTCTGTCATCCCTTTTGGGCCGATTTTCTACTTCAGTATCTTGTTCGATGGGAAAATGAATGTAATTGATGCGTTGAGAGGTCAACATTTAAATTTGAGTGACAAATATGATTAAATATGAAAATGTACTTTTATAATTATATATCACATATTCACATGATAGTATAAATTACGAGTAACTAAATGTTTTATACAGAACCATGATATTAAACTGTAGAAACTCATCGTTTTTAACTTATCAATAAATCTTCAAGAACATATTTTAAATTATGCTAGGTATTGAAATTCTTCATAATATCATATATTTTAATTAAATACCTGTGCATAAACGGGTCCATCATTTTTCGTGGTTTCTTGACTTTGTGTACACCATAATATTCCACGGTGTTAATGTATAATATAATATACCTACCTCACGTTATTGTCTGTGTTATTGTATATTGTGATATACGCCCGAAATTCTCGTTTATCAAAAACTATGATACATTTAGTATAGGTACATAATAATCATTTTTGGAAAAATGATTAAAGTTATCACACTTTAAAAAATAGTATTATAATAATGTGACTTGAAGTATAAACATACATTTTATGGAAATACTTAATACGACTATCTGATTTTAGTTGATCATTGACTTACCATTTATCAAAAAAAAAAAGTTTAATGATCGCTTTTTATTTTGTACTGTACGCATGTACCTACAACATTATGCAAGTGCAGCAGATAATATTTGATCCCTTAACTAAAGTAAACGGCAAATAATTTTATTCAAGCTAAATCCCTCCAAACATAGGTACACGCCGTTATCTAGAAAGTTCTATTGACTTTACGACCAGCATTGTGGTTTACGTATAACAACGCATTATAATTCATGAAACTATGTTTAGCAATAAGTGATTTAAATGAGAAATATGGATTAAAACAAAATATTATGTATATATGTATTTATTCACCAACGTTATTATATAAATTGCATTGCAAAAACCATTAAACAACGCTATGGGCTGATCCCTTTAATTGGAGAAAACTCATTACATGCTATTTTCTAGGGATTACACGCGAGATATTAATGTTCTTTTATGCGGGAATTATAAAGTCTGATACACACAATTTTAACAATAATAATACTCTTAAAAATTAAACTCACTTTAATTCAGACCACAGGGATGAAAAAAAATGTTATACATCGGACGAGACAAAAAAAAAAATATTGAGGTTCATTGATCGTCGTCGTAGTGTTTTGTCGTTGTTGGTGTTTCAGCTTTTTTAACTCGGTAAAAACCTTAGGGGTTTCACTCGAACCGCTGCGATCATTAAAATGAAAATATATCCACGTATTATCTATCATTATACATTCTGAACGGACCGTGATGAATGTATTTATTTTACAATGATGTGTGTTTTATATTTTATTTTTGTGTGTGCAGTAGAAATTTTATAGTTGAAAAAATGCTACGATCTTCAACTTCGAGGGTGGTTTTAGTAGCAAATTGAATCTAGTGGGAACGGGGGACAAAAGTCTTTTGTTTATCTTTTTTAAAAATCTAAGTGGCTTACACTATATCTGTACAAATAATGTATTATGTATTCATATAATATAAGTAAATACTAAATATAATTAAGGGGTAGATTCTCAAATTGAGAAAATAAAATAAAGAAAACTGAAATTTTTACGCTAAACCTAGTTTCAACTAAATTAAAATTGCTTACATTTTGTTGTAACTTGTAATTAAAAAAATAATAATAAGATAAGTACTTGACATTTTCATAAAATATTCATTGTTATCATTAATTAAATATGATAAAACTTTCAAATTATTTTATTGTAATTTTAGGTATTAAAAATGTTCAACTTAATGAACTTCTAAGATGACTTTTTTTTAATACATATTTTCACATAAGATATTCTCAATAAAATTAAAAAAAATTTAGATCTACTTATGATTGATTGAATATCAAATTTTGATGACACTGGATATTTTCACATGTTTTAAATTAAATATTTGATTGAAGTTCAAAGGTTTACAAAACGCGAAAATGTGAACAGTATTTTTTAGTTGTGAAGATGTCTTACATTTTTAATTTTAATACCTTTGGCCAGAAAATATAATACACGGTTCTATGAAAGTTTTTCTTACAGAAATCTATGTAACTCAGAAATACAATCGCATTTTTTATAGGCTTTGAAATTTGAAATTTCATCAAAATAGGATTTGCATTTAAATGAAAAATACCAATTTGAATTATTTTGTTATAATAACAAAATTATTATTTATAAGGACTTGAACTTTTAGCAACTATACGTATAGTATTATTTACTTAACATCCTACTTGTTGCAAGTTATATTTATTTGCTATTTTTTCTTTTACACGTTACACAACATATCAAGTATAAAACACACTCCGGATAAATTTATTCTTTCAAGCATTAATTTTAGTTCTGATATTTTCCAAAACTTCTATAATTGTTCACTAATTACAGGTTTTATAATAGTTAGTGCCATCCCTATTAACTTCTCAGACATTATGTGGGTATGTTAATATAATACGACATACGTTACTTGATGATTATTGTCCTTTCGTTTGGAACATCACACACATTTTATTTGTCCGTGTATATGTATTCAAACTCATCCTAAACGGCTGCACCGATTTTAATAGAAATTAGTATTTATTTATTATTGGTTGCCATTGGTTATTCGGGCAGATCAGATACAAGCATGCATCAAATCACATTTTGATACATTGCCTACCAAGGTGGCTGAGTTGCACTTATGGCAAGTGGATTGTCTAATTGCTATGCTTTCGCACATTGTCTGCGATCCATCGTAGTTGGATTACCTACCAGGGTGGCTGAGTTGCACATACTGCAGCGAGTTACACCCAAAATAAGTTGAACAATCACAATTTTTTTAAGAGTAGTAATTTTTTACGGGGAACGAAGTGCGCGGGATCATCTATATATAATATATATATATTATTTAAAAACAGAAAATAATAGGTACATATTACTGTATAAATATTGTTTTATTATTTAAGTGGATTTCCAATTTCCCTTATTGTTGTTGTAGACTTTCATTTAAAATAATACAACAAACACGATAGTTCTTCTTCTTGCTCGGAACAATCACGTCGCACCAAAAAAAAAAAAAATTAAACTCGACCATAATTATAGACTCGTTAAAAAACAAAAATCAGTTGTAGTGCCACAATCAAAAATACACGCGCGGAAAATCTTATTTTGCATTATATTGCTTAAAAATATTTAAAATCAATACAAACTTAAGAAAAAGAAATCAGTAGCTATATAAAATGTATGCCTCCTCCCTTCTAAAATGTCAAACAACGTGCCTATGTGGCTATGTGTATTACGATGAATAGATAATAATATTATATAGCCAACCTATATCAAGTAAATCAACAGGTGCCACAAAGAGTATAGCATTTCAACAATTTATTCATAAAATATACAATTTTATTATTTATATTAAAATAAGTTATACACTTATACATTATAAATGAAGACACGACTAATATTATATATGAAACAACTAATTAATTAATTGTCACAAAAAGTGCGACATATTATAATATAAATATAAAATATATGTAAATAAAAAAATTTAAATATTAAAGTAAACAGTATTTAAACCATAATATGATAACATTTATAATAGGATATAACAGAAACCTTTAAGAGATAATTGAAGTACATACTAAGAGATACAATTAGCAGGAAACAACAGTTTATTCAAGCACTACGTGACGCAATAATAAACACTCAGTTACATACAAGTCACGAGGAGAATAATGGGAATGATATTACATTTTGTTTTTAGTATCACATATTTACAGCTAATAACGATTTAATGATACCATATAAACTTGATCACGTGACATGAATTTTTGAGTCGATTAAACATTTTTTTGAGGGACATGATGATAGAAAGAGACATTTTTAGGCCATTTGTGTGAAGAAGTAGGAGATTTTCTTGCTGTAGTAGCTTCGATGCATCTAATATGTTGCAATATTGTAATAAATACAAAAAAATATATAATATATCAAGACCATTGTCAATCGGACATTTAAAATTATTATGAAGATAAAAATAGAAAAGGGAAATAATATCATCTGATAAAAATTATTTTTAAAAAATCCGTTTATTTAATTGAACTAAAAAACTTGAAATAGTCGCGAATGTATAAATTTTAATTTTATTAGATAGCCATTATCAATACATTTATTATTATATGACATATTATATTTTATTAGTAATTTTCTTAGTAGGAAAGTATTCCAGACTCTGTATTTCTTTAACTCATAAGATTATGTACATTTAAAAAATAATAAAATCCCTGTTCTGAAATATACGATATAATATAATATAATATTGTATAAATATAAATCGAATAAGTCAAGAATGTGTTGCGACAATAGAAATCAGAAAGAAAGTGAAAAATCTTTATATATATATAACACATAAACCACAAGGGTTATCCAGCCCGAGTCAACTTATACAAGATTCCGAGTATTACCTAGGCTCAGACTGAAAATACCTGTGAAAATTCCGTCATAACCGTAGAGAGACATAATTCTGTAGGGAGCATAATATTACAAAATATATGGCCTAAAGCGGGGACCGTTTCAGACGTGAATCTACAGATTTGAGAGGACTCCTAAGAAAGAGAAGGACCACATTAGTATTCATATCTACTCTATAGGTACCTACCTATTACAATTAATTACTATAGCAGTCGGCATAATTTTCGTATTTTATTCAAATGGAGATTATTTAATTTTCAATTTGTAAATAATTTCAACTTCAACGGTGGATTAAATCCATTCAACCATTGTGACGTGTTGGTATACACACACTACACTATATTATTATAGTCATCCGATATCGTTCGTTCATCGTGCAATGCAGGGTTATACTCAAAAACCATGCTCGCCCGAAATACGTCTGCAAGTATATGCAAATAAGGATTTAATCATTCGATGGTAAAGGGTTCGTGTGATGTGTAGGAGGTCGCTAAATGCTAATGGTGTTTCATATGCAAATTCGAAGCCCTAATGACTCGCCCCTCATCCGCGTATACCTCAGTTCACTGTCTGTGTTCCTATCTTGCAATATATTAAATTATATTATTTTCTTCAATCATTGTCCGGGTGGTTTGTTTTTTTCACGAGCACCATGCAAATATGTTATCGCTTGCAAAGAAGACGCGTGGTTATCGGTGGTATTTTTTGCCAGTTACACCGCAATTCGACCTGTTTATGTTTTGATCCATAATAATATATGCATAGTACCTATTAAATTAATTCTGAGTATTTACAAAAGATTTCATCATCCGAAACCAATTTTAAAAAATCTCTGAGTTATCGACCTCACCAAATGTATGAATAAAAATAATATCTATAGACTCGAGATGCCTTTTTACTAAAGGAGATTAACTATATAGATATCGTACCTTTATAATATTCGATGCTCAATCGGCAAAGCCTATTTTAAAAGATACCGTTAGTAGAAGATGTTTGCTATTTTACTCGTTTGATTGATAGACCGATTCGAGATGTATTTCAAACTATCTATAGATCGTATGAGTACACTGCAGTAAAGAGTTTCAGACAAGAGAATACAAAAAATTCCAACGGTAAAGTTTTAAAATTACAAATATTTGTAAATGTTGAAATGAAATTTAAATGATAGATAGCCTGTCAAAATAACACCAAATTCCTGTATAGAATACAAAGTAAATAGTTCAACATGATAAAATATAGCCAATAGATATTATAATTTAAATATTATTTATTTATAAATATACGTAATAAATATTATTTTATTACTATACAGTAAACGTAATGGCAAATGTAACCCTATTTTAACATAGATATATTGTTGGGCTGGATATGACTTTTTTTTATCTGTCCGTAACCAATTTTTCGGTATCCAGTTTTATCACCTTAGAAACTCAAATCACTTTTTAAAACATATCTACGATTCCTCGATTTCACTCGCAGAGGAAAAATATCAAATAGCGTGGTACTTTAGCTGTATAACTGGCCTTTTTTTTTATAGCGTTATTTTGAATGAGGTAAATAAAATCAACAAGACGCATTAATAATGATTAACTTATTTATTTGAACGTCACTAATTATTATTTACGTTTCAATCTCGTATACTCCTCTAATCCATTCTTCTCATGCTTTTTCATAGAAAAAAAAATCCTTCTTGTATATATCCAGTTGTGTAGAGCGTGGCTTCCTTCAGACTACACCATGATATGATGACACACAATTATCATGGATTACCTTGTATGGTAGAAGGATCTTATATCCTATTGAAATTTAAAAGATTAACTACAAACTTCGAATGCACAAATGCAAGGCCTCTGCGGAATAAGTTCACGCCGACTAATTTCTTATCACATAATTCACTCGTCTACGTTTTCCATGATGCCATGTACTAAAATAAGACGCATATTCCGTTTTTATCATTTCTTCCTGGCCATCGCCGTTCCCTTTTATGATTTCATTGTACGCTATACGATTCAGATTGTTTCACCAACACGGCCAACTTATTCTTCTCGGTCCCGTATGCCTCAAACTTACCGATGAACTTCAGAACCCTGATTGTGTACATAATAATCTGACGATAGGTACTTGAAAACAAAATTACGTTGTGTCACGTTGGGTGGTATTAGGCTAATGAATAAACATTAAGCCATTAACAATTAAACAACTCAAATTTTGTCGATACGAATGATTCGTTTGTAATAATAATATGTTTACCATGATTTTAATCGGTCAGATATTATATTACTATGACTATACATATTTAAATATTTTCTTTTTTTTCATCCAATTAATTTATTATGATTTTATCATAAACTTGCAAAAAATAAATGTACAATGTAATTGGTTAGGTTAGGTTAGATTAGGTCAAAACTACACTGATCTCTGAGTGTCTAAATATTTATGATGACTTGATAAAAACAGTCTTTTGTCAGAATACCTAGGTATATATGTATTCAAAAAAAAATATATTTAAAAATGTCATCTGACTATTGAATTTATTTAAATCATGTCAAATGTTGTCTTTATGTACCTATACTTAACAAAATATAAAATTATAATGATGTGTATATTTTGGTGTTCAGAACAATCACTAAAAAATTGAATACATTCACATTCAGGTTCACCTTCAATGCTTAAAAAAGGAACTCTTTCACGTTCACGTTCATGTTTTTTTTTTGTTTTTTTTTTATTTTTATGAATCGTTTAAATACTAATGCAAAATCGTGGAATTATAATATTTTTGTTGTTTTATATCAAACCATGCCCACTGGAATTCCACATATTTTATTTTTATATAATTCGTAATAAAATAAATATAATAGGAATATGATAATATAAAAATGTTATTATATGGTATTATTAATCAATATGACGTAGGTTTACATATTATATCTATTAAATGGTAAATAAATTTGAACGTAATAAAAATCATTGAAATGCATTAAAAAAAATATAAACGTTCATCACGTTCACGTTATATTTGAAAAAAACAAGCCAAGTTCATCTATCTTTCACTTAATATATGATTTCATGAATGACGTTATTTCGAAACACTGGTATACTTGAATAAATTATAAAATATTAACTCGATGGTGTTTTTTTCATTTATGTTTAAATTAGTCTTATATATGTTTTAAACATTTTTTTTTACACTAGAAAAACCTACTTTTATGTTGTTGGCACCTGAATATTATGATTGTATAAAATAGTAATTGTAACGATGTACCCTATTACTAGGTAAATATTGCTTTATAGCTTATAGTTTATTCCCCTATAATATTATAATAGTAAACATAAATTTCAACGCCGAACTATTCACTATTGTACACATTTTCAAACTTCGCGTTGAAAACATTTTTGTCATATCATTTAATGACATAACTTTTTATACTTTTCATGCTATTTATTGACATTATATATTTTGAATGAGGAATTTTTTTGAAATGTTGATAAAAAATTTTAGGCTAGGTCAAAAGGCTTGACAATTTAATACATGGTCCCTCGTAGGATTTTCTTGTAGCAACCTAGAAATATAAAAAATACATAAAATGTACAATTCATTCTTATAAATATATATTCTTCTATATTGAACGGACGAGTGCGCAGTAAAGAGTTTTCAGATAAGGAAATCTGAAAAACCCCAACAGTTTCGTTTTAAAAATCCTAATGTTTGAAGTGCTTTACTATAAATCATATTATATTTATATGTAATATAAACGATAGATAGCAGCTTCTAGTAAAAAATAACTGCCAAATTCTTCCTTTAGGTACAGAATAGAATTAATGTAACTCAAAGTGATAATTATAATAACTGAAAGATAGTGGCTTCTCAAGGCACGTGAAATAAATTGAAAAAACATTTAAAAACATTTTTAGTAATACCATATAAACAACATCTGCTTAAATTAATTTGAATGCCTAACAATACATTTGTCTATACTTTGAACTTATGGATATAATATTTACAATGGATCATCAAATAGCATGTATTACTTATAGTAATGGAAAATATTTCTTATGCCATTTTAATAACTATGTTTTCAACCTATCCGGAAATAAACAAAAATAAAATATTTAATTTGCGTATTTTAAGGACGGAATTCATGCTCATATGTGAGCTACCCTTTATTAAGGATTGAATTCCGAGAAAGATAAAGTATCTTATGACACCAATTAACCTATTGATTTAACTCTTATTGAAATTAATGCAGCTACATGCACGCCTCTAAAAAAAATAAATACAAAAACGAATTCATTGACTAATTTTGTATAAATACATATAATATTTTATAATTTATATATGCTTATATAGAAGATACATTCACAAATCTAAAAAAAAAACAATCAAGGAGCCAATTAAAAAAATTATTATTTGTTAACGGTTGAAAAGTTATTACAAACTGAACGAAATTATAAATCATTAAAATTTAAAGTATTGTTCTTATTATTTATCGCACAGTAATTAGCGTTTTTGTAATGAAAGAACAAACTCATGATACGTATTATATTTTATTTTTAAAATCACGTTTAGTTCGATTTCAGTCTGCATTTATTCAAGTTGAAAGAATTCATTGTTTAACTTATTTTCTGGTACTGACTACAACTGGGTAGCTCGAAATACACCCAGTTACCCTTAATAATTACTTTTTCCACAATGAACACATTAGACGAAAATCCAACTCTGTTAAATACTTAAATGTTAATACGTTATTTCTTTTTCGAATTAATAATGACTAGGTATATAATCTATATAATAATAAAATAATAGTATATTATTTGGATCAATACATTATAAGTATTATTTTTTTTAAATATTATATAGGTACCTAATATATATAATATTATTATTATTATATTAAAAATAAATAAATGTGATCATATTGGAAATATTATTTTCAATAACTTTTCTGACGTTATCTGACTTCTTGGACTGTGAATGAATTGTGTTCTATTCACTGTAGTTATAGATAAACTCTTTTTTTTTTCGTTAAAACTAACATTGCGTTCTTGTGAAGATAAATTTTTCGTACAGGTATGATTTGAAAGAAAAAAAAATTCTCCGCCACATTTCATTAGATAAAACTGACTCCGTACTTCGTCATTAATAACGCCCATCATTTTCCAGGAACTTGATTTTGATCTTTTAAATCCATTGAAATTGTCAGTTGTGCATACTCAACCAAGTGTCTCATTTCGTGATAACGATAGTTCTCGAGTGGGCGTGAGGGTGAGTAAGATGAAAACAGTTCCTTAGGCATTAGTTTTTATCAACTGGGATTCTAAGCCATCGTTTAGTGAATAAAAGTTCATTCTTATACGAAATAATTAAACAAACGATTTCAAAGTAAATGTGTAGCAACCTAAAATAAAATCTATAATTAACACAATTCATGTTCATGAATTTGTTTTAAATAAACTAAACGATTTCACAGAAAATATGGACAAATTCAAAATAAATTATATAATCATCACAATAATTCACTTGCATGGATTTTTTTTAATAGGCTAATGATGCCCCGGGTGCAAAATATACTGAAAGGCTCTTTCCCTGTTGACGTAGGTGAAAATAGGTTGTGGTTTAATTTCTATTTGAAAAATACACCTCACCGACCAAAAAATAAATAAAAATAAAAATATTAGTCAACAATAATGTCCTTTATTTTTTTTATTTACGGTATGCCTTCAGATAAAAGTAATACAATTATAGATTGATATAGAGATAGATGAAACTTTCGTGTACATTAAAGTTTGAAAAATCATGGTAACAAGACAAACTAAATATAAGCACAAAGCAGTTATAAAACTTTTAGACATTACTAATTTTATCAACTTTTAGATTCTAAGCGGAGCGATGAATACTACATAGGTTTTTCAATGATATTATAAGTGTTTTTCCAACAAATGGTGGGAAATTATAACAGGATCGTCTGCGAATGTAGCAATATAAATGTCATTCGCGCGTGTGTTTTTGTATACCAGGGGATATTAGAATGTTGTTGAAAGTAAAGGAACTAAGATGCTTCCTTGGGGTATACATGTAGTAACAGAATGAATGATCGATATTTCGTCCAAATATAGCGTACAGCAAAGATGCGTTGTTTTTATCTGCATTTAAAAATAAAACTGTCGAGATGAGTTTTATTCGATTGGGGAACGCACAAAGAAATGTAATACATTTGTAGATTTGCGATTCGGAGAAAAAAAACGAGAAATATTAATAACAATTTTTGTCTTCGACGATGCTGTACTTTTTTACGTTTCACAGGACATATAGTTTATAGATACGCACTACGCAACATCCCCTAATCGTACCTACATGGTTCCGAAATAGGTAGTTGGTTTTGGAGTGAACACGAAACGTATTCTAAAGGGCATGACCCATTTCTGTAACAAAAAAAATCTGTTCGCAGACTTGCGAGTTTCCATCACCAAATTACTTTTTTAAACGTCGTTTCTGCGCTAAATATGTTTTGGGTACTTACCGTCTAATAGTGCAAAAATTTAACAATTTCATGTCTGTATAAATTAAAAAAAACATTTTGATCATTATATGATAACATATCATAAATAAAAGACGTGTATGTTAACAATAAATAATAATTGGATAAAAAAAAAATGCATTATATTAAAGTATTATTCGACAGTACAATATTAATAAATAATAATAGTTTTTATATAATTGGTATATATATGCATTGCATGACAAAAATATACATAAATCAAATAAACGTACAGTTATTGAATTATTATATTTTATTTAAAGAATCTATTATTACTTATAAGCTGTATTGACATTATGGACGGTTATTGCTGTATATAAGTATATTAGTGTACGGTCTTCATGATTATTTACATATTTCGAGCACTATTACATATATGAAGTATAAAATATAAATTGAAACATTATACATTTACCTATATATTGCCTAAAAATTATAATCAAAGTTTCCAAATTGTATTGGTTGAAATGGGCATCACGCATTAAGAGAACATAAGATTTGATAAAATGTTTTAAGTACAACTGTAAAAACTCCCGTCTTACAGCATCGTATTTGTTTTAGGGGATAAGGTAGACTATGTACCTTGGACACTATATAGTGGCCTAAAAATTGTATAGTTCGTTTGATTCACTTCGGGTGACAAACATTTAGCGTATTCAGTACAAATATAAATCTGACCAACATTTAATAAATAACCATATTTTTGTCGTCCAAAATATTTTATGAACTTTCTGTAATTCGTACGGATCGACCATTAGTATTATTAACCAAAGTATTATTTTAATTAATTTCGAATATACGAGTATACGCGACTGGCCAATCCATTATCGTATTACATTATTAGTGTTTTCATTTTGTTTGAATATTAGGTATCAGCCAATTTTGATTAGATAAGTAATTTAATAAAATACCATATAACAAAAAGCGATTCAATGTTTTTAATCGGTACAATATAATGTACCCTTAATTCGGAAATGTAATAATAAAATATATGTTATCTTTATGATCATAAATAATTCATATTTTATGATTTATTAGCTCACGCTTAGAGATAATCAAGCATTTATTTTATGCCTGTATCATTTATTGCCTACTTCATATACAAAAATACTATTTAAAAATAACCAATATTAAAAATAAAAACACTTAGGTAGTCTCGGTATTAATACAGGTTTTTATAAAAAAAAAAAAACTTATTTCCAAATCAAAATAAAAAAAATTTCTGTTTTTCTGCGAAATTCATATTGTAATGGTATTTGTTTTAGATTCTGAGCGATGAATGTATTGATGTTACAGTCGTTGGTTTCACATTTTCTTATTTTCTATGTATTGAGAGGTTTAAGTAAACTTTAAATTAATAGTACAAATAACGAATTGGGAAAAACTAAGAAAAATAGTGGTAAAGCTAAAATATTTACGAATCACGAGTTTTATCAAAATCAATTTTGTTTTTTTGTTAAAATTCAAAAAGCTCTGATAAAAGCTCCTCTTTTGTTTTTCTTACGCAATAATTTAAAAGCATCGAAAACACGAAGTGACCATTTTAGTTTATGAGTATAGTTGAAGTTCAAAATTTTAAGATATTAGATTGAATATCTAAAAACGTAATATAAAATAACTAACAAACATTTAAAAATTATTTTGTAGTTAAAAATGCATATCCAATCTGAACATATTATGGTTTACAAATATGAAGATAGGCCATATAATTACCAATCTAAATAAAATACAATAATTTCAAAACATTGCATTAAAAATATAAAAAATGCTGGCACTAATTATTTAATCTACACTGATCGGTATCTAAAAACTGCTCAGCTGGAAGAAGTGAAACATTTCTGTAAAAGGTTTCATGTTCGTCTTTAAATCCATTACTTATCAATCAACGTAATTTCTAGTAATCCCCGAAATCGTCTGAAACGAAAATGATGTAGAGACTTGTTAACTAATAAATAATAATAATAATAATAATAATAATAATAAAACAAACAGGATAAGTGTCATCAATGTTGCACATTCCATCCAGTTATTCAAGTAAAATAATTGAAATTACAATTACTTACTCTTAGTATTATGCAAGTACAGTAGTTTTGTATAGCAAATTAAGAACATTTTTTTTTAATTGTAATACCTTAGGATTAAAAAATTAGTACAAAATTACTCGTGAGTTACCTATTTAAAGTTCAGTCTGTGTTGAAAAAAAATTACTTGAAGTAAATAAATAATATACAAATTATGAGGGTTTGAAAATCACATTTTTATGTAGGTCATTCGATATTTATACGAAAATAACGATTTTTTACTTATTTATTTAAATGAAATTTAAAAATATTCACTGTATAATCATGAAATATTCCACTGTTCTTTCAAATCATTTTATTTTTATATATACTTAAAACAATTTTTTTTAAATATTTAGAATAATATTAAGATATTTTCAAGAAATATTAAAATAATAATATATAGCGTTCTTCAATAGTTGTTCTTAAACCAATTTTAAAATATTAAGAATGCGTATTCTATCCTAACTTGAAGCCAAATTTTCGACGAAATTCGTCAAAAACATTAAAATTAAGAAGATTCCTAATATTATGTTTTTAAATAAATAAATTAAAAAACATCAAAAATACAGAAAATGGAAAAAACATTTTATAGGCGTTTCAAGTTCTAAATTTGACGAAATAAAATTTTTAACGAAAATTAATGATTTTTCCTCAAACGATTTTAAATTATTTTGATATAACTCCAAAAATATAAATCGTAGACACTTAAAACTTTTTGCTATTAGGCATATAATATAATATATTTATTTATTATTTTCTGTAGTACACGTTCGCTGTTTCATTTTCAAAATATTTAAACTAATTTTAAGCTATATTTATTTCAAGAACTTATACAGGCCATTCTTCGGTAGTTTTGTATTGACTAACAATTTAATAACAATGATAAATTATATAAAATTTAATAATTTAATGTACGCAAAATTAAATATCTTAATTTGGCAAAACTTGGTTCAACCTTATTAATTAATACGAATTGCTGATCGTTGAATCATTTTTACTGATCTAAAAGGTGTTATTGAAAAAAACCACGTAGTTGTAAACCTATATACCTATTACATTCCTTGCTTCGGTTAGAATCAAAAAAAAAATTTAAAGGTTTAATTATAAAATATAACATACTTATTATGCAATTAAATATATAAATATTATGTGCATGTGTAGTTTAAATTGGATCTAGTTGGTACTTCAGGGGATTAAGAGTAAAAAAGATGAATAATAAAGAACAGGGGGGAATTATGGAACACCAGTTTTTGAAAAAGTCGATTTTTTTATTTTTTATTTTTTTTTGTATTGTTATCCCAAAATAAATGATCTCAGAGACTTGAAATATTCACAAAATGTTCATATTAGTAATAAATTTCTATTTTTATATTATTTTAATAATAGTTTGGCTAATTTTGAGATATTTATGGACGTTTGAATTTGTAAACTTAAAATTTTTTTTTAATTATGCTGCTAACACTTATATTTCGTTTCTAAGTCAAAAAGATTTAAAATATAAGATATTTTACAATAGTAGGTTGTTCTTAAGTTGTTCTGACAGAAGTTTAAAAATATAAAATATACATTTTTCCAATTTTTTTATTTTCTTATAAGAGTTAAGAGGTCCAATTTTGACGTAAGTAGTTTGATATTAAAACGTAATATAGCCATTTTTCCTCAATCGATATTAGTTATTTTGCTGTAATTCAAAAGGTTACTACCACCAGTGGGCATAATATTATCAGTATTATACTTAACCATTGACGGTTCTCGGACACCTATCATTTTTTGATTTTCAATATGATATCGTATTTTACCAAGTCCTTCGGCCGCATTTTTTTCTTGCTGTCCATATTACGAGTATATGTATATAACAAACCTAAGGAATTGCCATTTTTTTCTCACTCAATTTATTTTTATAATATAATTTAGTGCAAAAGAATAATAATAGTAATAGTAATAAAACGTATTCGATCGCTCTACCAGGTAAAGGACGACCGAACAAACACTGAAACACGTGCCGTATTATTATAATAATGGTCGGCAGTTCTCGTGTATACTACGACGACGACTTCGATTTTGAACGACCATCGACGAATTAAAAACAAAAAAACGTTGGTTCCGTTTTTTTAACGTTATATAGATACTGTACTTACAACGTATATTATACAGGTACTTAATAATGTCGCGTAAAAAACGACGCTAAAATTAACCTCAATCCGTTATCATTATAAATTACATTTTTCGCATTTATGTTGGAAGGTACAATAATATGTGTATATTATCGTTTAAATTATAGTATTGTAATGCACGTCGTAACAATAATTGCGGGTGATTATAATTATATAACACCTATAGAGTAGTGCTCGTATTATAGGACTACAGTGGGCCACCGGTGGATGATAAATAATAATTTATCGTTCTTGGTGTGCACTCGGCCGATGCTGCGAGACGGTCGCTGGACGTGCAAATAATAAAAGCCACAGCGCGTACATAATTTATCGCTGACACATACCGCTCTGGTGTGAATTGAAATTATTCAGCCGTGATAGCTCGCGACAAATTCTCTCGTCGGCTTCCATTGCCAAAATATCGTACGGTTTGGTGAGGGACTTGGGAGTAGTCTATATAAAGTACCGTGACACATTAACCATGACTTTCTATATGTTATTACGTTTATTAATTATACATATTTTCTTCTATTTATACATTTCTGTTCCTCATTCATCGCTCGGCGTATATATTTTGCATTTAAGTGATTCGCGATCGTGGTGTGTGTGTGTGTGTGTGTGTGTGTGTGTGTGTGTGTGATACTACATTAACGTGTAGGAACGCTAACAAAACTTAATCCTAACGGCAGTCGCGACTTTTTCAATCAAGTTCAGCGATTTTCACAACAAATCGGTTTTATAGCAACAGAAAACGACCATTGGGCGTGTGGGTATTCTACCTGATCGAAAACATTACTCGTATAAGATGTTTATTCGGCTTTAACACGTAACATATTTAATTTCACAGCAAACAACAATTGCAGCGGTATTTAATTAATTTTTTATCGTCCTTTTTCCGGGTTTTTATTTTATTATAAAATATAGAATATAGAGGTACTGTAGCAGCTACCGACTGATTGATATCGCAGGAGGCAATAACAATTCAATTCAATTGGATTTTTTTATATTAAAACGATACGTCCTTTATTCGCGACGACTTTTGATCGACCATTACGTCATTTTTCACGAGAAAATAAAAAAAAAATTCAACGTGATGAATACGTCCGCGCGTAATAATAACATTATACATCATTGGTAGGTTAGGCACCTACTGCCAACATATACATATTTATTATGATATTGTTGACACTTGCCGCACCGTGTAAGGTATAATATTACTTTTTCGAATATTAATCTGATGAACGCGCATGTATATACGCGTGTTTGATTTACGATAGGAACCACTTCGTGACAGCGTGTCGGTAGCCGATTAAAGTTCCCCACGAGTCACTGCAGCAGCAGTATAGGTATGTGTTTTGGCACTTATTAATGTAACATATTATATGCGTCTCTTGAGGGAATTTACGTAAATTACACCGACGCGGTTATGTGGGTTATTTTCTTCGGTATAGGTATGACTCTGAAACGTTATAATAATAATAATAATAATAATATATAATACTCGCATAGGTATATACAGCGCGTTCGTATATAATATAACTGTATATATAACATACACACACACACAGGAACGCACCCTGTATACTATATATATATATATATATCACTTTAGATTATTCGGATATCCGAATGAACAACAGACCTCACATGTGAGCAAGTAATAATTTAGTGTGCGTATTATACGACCGCCGAGAGTAGACGCAATACGAATACAATATTATGTACTCAGTGGAATAACTTTGGCACTAAGACTTTCTCACTTCTCGGTAAATACGAAAGAAACAATCCACTGTATGATGTATTATTTTGTAGTGTGAATATTATAATAATAATAGGTGGTAGGAGAAAAAAGAATATCATTATGTATGTATTTTATGAGATTGCTTTCGTACCTATACCTACGATTCAAACTCAAAACAAAACAATTTTGCGTGGAATTGCGGGTGTATTAGATAATACTTATTGTAAATTGTAATAAGTTATTGTTACTAATATAATTAACAAACAATAATATAATTATTAATATTTAAAATCATATTTTTACTCTGGTATAATAAAAGAATTAACAACACGATAGGTATTCTAAATGTAATTCATTTTTGATTAAAAAGAAAAAGTCTATTATACATCTGGCATAGCAATACCGATTCAGCTATCAACTGAATAAGTTATTCTAAGTAGAAACGCTTCCATTGTATTATATTTTTATAGTACCTAGGTACCTCGAAAATAAAAAAAACAACTATAACACTAAAAGTCACAAAATTTAAATTTTTATGTGAAAATAAGAGATATATCTATATTATATATTATATTATGCTTTTAAATAATGAAAATAAGGTTATTGGATATGTAATATGCATACGTTCTGAGTATAATATTACAAATAAATAATTGATATTTTGTTTTTTTGTTATATAACTGAATTGGAAATATTAAATGATTTTCGTCTGTTGATTTTACAGTGATAATAAAAAAACTGTATTACAGTGGGCGTTATATAAGACTGAATTTCAAATTATCTTGGCTAATAATAAAAGGATATTAAATATTCATTCAAGTTTCACATCATTGCGTGTAAGCCATATTGTATATACATTTTGAGGATTTTAACATTCAAGTATAAAATTGTGAACTGTGTAAGATATTTTCAAAGTAATTATAATAAATTATTAGTGGAACCATCTATACCTATATGATTGTAATAAATATATAAGCTAACACATGACGTATGTATATATGTCTTGAAACCTGCTACGAATTCGAGTGTATTTCAGTTGCATTGATGCGGCATACCAAAAAATCGATATACGGTAATAGTTGGTATTGACTCAAAGCCTAATGATAATAATAATATAGTTATGATATAAATACAATGATAATGCTATTATAATAATTACCTAAATATTTATAATATAATTATAGCTGATACGGCAATGCTTTGCTATTCCTAGGTTTTGTGATTGTTCAACTCCTTTTTTGTGCAACACGCTGTGGTAGCAATGTTTTTTTAAGTGTAAATTACATTATATTTTAATTTATAGCCATCCCGACCGGCGTTGTCCGTGAAATTTGCTTGTGATTATGCGAGCAGTATATTATCAGGTAGGCAATCTACCTGTGGTAAGTGCGTAGGTACCTGGTACGTGAATATATAATTTAACTCTAAAGTATCAAAACATGTTTCCACCAAAACCATGATTCGAACGCGATTCATTCTGTACTAAAATTCACAGACACTTATCCGCATTAATAGTAATTATAATAATTATGATTAAAAGCAACCGCTTATAAACAAAAATTTCCATCTTTGAAATCCCTGTTTGAGAACCTCCCCAAGTTAGCCTCTTTTTTAAATTTTTTTGTGACTAAATGTAGCCTCTTTTTCCCTGGGGTCTAGTCTATCTATGTACTCAGATAAACGGTTTAGGAATGCATATAAAGGACATAGAAACAACTTTTGTGTTTTATATGTACTTAGAGATAAATGCAAGGATTTCGGCAAAAATGAATTAAACTTACCGTATAACTAATAGTAAAATAAGTAACTGAAATATAAATATAAATATATAATAAAATGTAGTAGGTAAAATAAAGGCTCACAGAACATCTTTGCTCAGAATCATTTTTCGTATGCAATTATTTATAATTTAATTAATTTAACACAAATATTACAGTGACTTACTCAATGGTGAGATACACTCGACGTCTACCAAACTGCAGCATAGCGGTTACTTCCCGACAGTATTTTTTTTTAATTTGACAAGAATAAAAGTTATTGAATTTACATGTAGTTAGTTAATAATATCGATCAGTTATTTCTGTTATACGCTGTTAAGTCAAGCAAATTGATTGAGTTTTAATTTTCTCGTATATGAAATATTATTATCGTCTCCTTATTTTAATCTCACATAATTTGTGATAAATTTTAATTCTATATTGACTAATGATTAGTTTTTCAATCAATTTCATGTCATTTATTTATTTTTTAGTTCTGTGATATTATTATTCATATTTGTTTTTTGTTATTAGTTGTATTATTATTTATTTGTATTACTATTGAATACAACTGATGTGTTTTTGATTCATTAATCATTAAATCTATTCAACGATCATTAAATTTTGATGCATGATATTGTACATAATACATTCTATCAGATATGTACCTTTTTAGTTGATGACCTGTCAACGTCAAATAAAAATAAATAAGAATTTATAATATTATTTACTGAAATATACGATATATAACATACTTTACTCTTTAGTTCATCCAACGCATAATTATTTAGTAGGATCATTATAATCAAAAATATAGATTAGGTTGTAAACTCAGAACGTTAATTGCTTTATACTCAAATATAATATATATCTACCTATATCTATTGAATTCTATCAATATTTTATTAATTGATCTAATAATTCCTTTGTTTAAAACTATCGGCAGTCCACAACAAACAGTCTTATGGGTACGTGATAAAATTCCTTGTAATTTTGGAAAATGTCTACTTTCTGAACTTTTCCGAACCCACGTTTTTATACCAAAGTAAATTCATCTATAAATATCTAAAACGCATAATCGACAATATTGTATTCTTGTATATGTCCTTATCTGCACAGTCCTGTATTTCGTATAAGTCCGTGTCTTAATACAACATTCAAATACCTATTCAAAGCTTATATTATAATACATGTGTGTGTGTTTTTTAATAATACAATCACTTTTCCATGAACCATTTTCGATGGGTGATTGTGGCGGGTAAAAATAATATTATTGAAACCCATTATAATCTTACTCAAATTCAATCAATATATTATATCTATGTTGTAAAAAATACTTTAAGATAATTATTTCCTATGCGTATAATAATAATATCACAAAATTGTCTATAAGTATTTCAGATTTGAGACAAATCTATAGGTTTATTTATATATTTGTTGAGTACTTTTTGGAATAACCTAAAAGCTAAAAGAAACGGTAGACGCCATGATTTCATTTTAAGATTTCTCAAATGTCCTGGTAGTTTTCGAGTAAACCGCCGGAAAAACCAAAAACATTACGTAAACCAAATGGATCTGTTTTGAATTATATATATATATATGAACCCAGTTTACCACGGAATGTTCTCCGTGAATACTTTTGAAGTTATAACAACCGTTATGGCGCCCACGTTAAAAATAACAATAATTCACCACTATCCCTCGCCGATATAATCAAAACTTAGCGAGGGATACTAAGATGAAAACTGTAAGACCATACAGTGCAGCCTTACAGCATAATATTTAAAATGCATTGGCCGGACAGTTTTCGTTTAACCCACTAGAAAAATGTAATAATTTTGTTTAAACAGAATTTTTCTCTGGTGTCAGAAACAACAGTTTCAAACTAACACACACTATTTACCCAAGAATCACGGAACCACAATTTGCCACGACAATAATCACAAGACTTCGGCTCTGGTATTTCGCTCTTGTTCCAATTAGTAGTCTAGTTATAATAATTGTTATCTCAGAACTACAGCTGCCGCCACAAGACATGCCTGACACAAGCCGGCCTGTACCCGTATTAATTTTACTTAAATGCTCACGTGGTAAAATATAGTCACTGACATAGTATTATACATAGTTTAGTGTTCAAAAGCACGTGGGTTATACCTACGTCACGACGCGTACATTATAATAATTATTACAGTCGTATAGTTATAATAAATTACCCAAAGCTCGTCCGATTTTATTTCTATTTTAATCTCAATCCGAGAAAATGTACATTAACTTAGGCAGGTACAAATGAAATATTGTTAGGGCACATACGATAAAATATATAATAATATCATACGATAGACGATCACTATCCTCCGTGGTTTTAAAGTCGTAAAAACATAAAATTACAAAAGAGACATCTATTATGACGATGGTCTGAACATACGTAACGACGTCTTGTCTTCGTGGTACCGTCATCGACGGACGTGGCCATTTTCGTACGTTTTATTTCATTGATTTAATAATTGAATTAGGTACGTGTTTTACCAACATTTTTATTGGTGGCAATCGCCAATATATTATATGATTTACGAGTAAAGTGTACCAACAACTTAAATAAATGTAATCCGGTTAGTTTAATTCTCGTACAGATCGATATCTGCTGTTTTTTTCGAAACTGAACGACATAAAAGTCAGTCTGAATTTTCATAATAAAAGCCCCCAAAAGCATGCAACTCAAATAGGTGCTCATATAATTAAAGTTTCGACAGAGTACAACTGACAAATAACAATGCTTAAAACTAAAATATGAGAAATATTTTTAAAATGTCCAATGTCGTACTTACACACAGCCATACAGAACTGTGACATTACATTCATTCGAATTATTTAAAACACGTGCATAACAGACGGCAATTGCGATTTCAGCTTGACAAAAAAGGGTGGTAGGCTTATAATAATGATTGGAGATCAGGGCTTGAAACCGAAAATATTTATTCCAATTTCGATTTCGATTTCGGTTTCGGATATCTGCATTTATTTTTTTCGATTTTGTTTTTGGTTTTGGTATCGATCTCGGTTTTTAACTGTTTTAATCGGTATTCAAAACAGGTATCCAATATTTGTTTCAAGCCCTGGTATAAGTAATATGTTTATATTCTCCCCGTTGGAAGAAAAAACGACGTGTTGTCTGACACGAAAATAATAATACCTATTTATTTATTATCGTTTGTTATAACGTTGCGTTTCGCGTTTCAGAAGCGGAAGGGCACCACCAACCGCGTACAACGATCAACGTCCACAACGCGGAGCAAGACCACCCGCACCACCCGCAGCACCGGCAACAACACGACCGGCCGGAATAGCACCCACCGGCGGGAAAACCACCACGCACGATGTGACCGCCGTTCGGGGGGCGGACGGCCACCATGGACCCGCAGATGTGGTGGTACGACACGGGATTTGTACCAGGTGGTGCGCAGATAGCTGCAGTTGTCGGTAACAGCACGTGCGGCGGAGGCGTCGGCGGCGGTGTCGGTGTCGACGGTGACGGCGGCGGCGGCAACAACAATAGCAGCGGCGGCGTCGGCGCAGTAGCGGCCGGTGCAGTCGGTTGCGCAATCGGACCGGACAACAAGACGGCGCACACGGTGGCCGGAGACGGGACGGCCGCAATCGGCGGCGGTGGCGGCGACCTCGTCGGCGGCGGCGGGACGGCGGAAGATGTGGCCGCGGCCGTGGGCCCGGTGCTCGTCATCAAGACGGTGGCCATGTGCTCGATAATATTGTGCGCGGTGCTGGGAAACGCTCTGGTGGTGATCAGCGTGGTGCGGCACCGGAAGCTCCGCATACTCACCAACTACTACGTCGTGTCGCTGGCGTTCGCCGACTTCCTGGTGGCGCTGTGCGCCATGTCGTTCAACGCCAGCGTCGAGATCACCGGAAAGTGGATGTTCGGATACGTCATGTGCGACGTTTGGAACAGCCTGGACGTGTACTTCTCCACCGCGTCCATACTCCACCTATGCTGTATAAGCGTGGACCGGTACTACGCCATCGTCAGCCCGCTGCAGTACCCGATCACCATGACGCAGCGTACCGTCCTGTATATGCTGCTCAACGTGTGGACGCTACCGGCGCTCATATCGTTCCTTCCGATATTCTTCGGTTGGTACACGACCGCCGAGCACCAGGCGTTCCGCCGCAAGAACCCCATGTCGTGCGTTTTCGTCGTCAACCGGTACTACGCGATCATATCGTCGTCTGTCTCGTTTTGGATACCCGGCGTCGTCATGATCGTCATGTACTACAGGTACCTACGCGATTTATTGTTATTATTGTTGTAGTCGTCGCGAATCAAATACTCGGCATCAGTGGTAAAAAATAACGGTCATTTCAAGAATGACGTCAGAAACAGGATCATGTGGGTATGGTTGGGAGGTGGAGAGGAACTTTGTAATTATTTTTTGTAACGAGTAAATTCCGTTGAGATTAAAAGTTCTATATTATAATGTATTATAGTGGGGTCGATTACAACGCGTATGGATCGAGGTGTAGTGGTGCGCTGAACAATACATAATAACTACACTGGGTGAGTGTTGCAGCATAGGCACAAATAGCGTTTGAGATTTGGAGAAAGGGTTAAAGCTTTGCTGTAATAATATTGAATAGGCTTAAAAAAAATTTGGGAAATGTTTGTGTTTGCCTGGAGAAACTTAGCCTCTAAAGCCCCTCCCCCTATTTGTGCCTCTGTGCAGCAGAGATAACAATGCAATGACGTATGTAGTGACTCTGAAGGATAGAATAAGAAATTAAATCATTAGGGGTAACTGGGTAAGGAAGAAGTGGCGCCGACCTGTAGACAAAATAAGGGAGAATAGGTTGAGATATTGTTCGTTTATATTATGGGAAGAGGAAACTCGGACATGGTGCAGAGAGAGGCTATGGAAATGAACGTGGAAAGAAAGAAAGGGAATAGGATGACCGAAGAATATCCGGATAGACATAATAGTAGCTGTGAGTAAAAGTGGGGTGGTGGACTTCTCTAAAGAGGTGTAGAGCAAGGGTAAGGTATGTAGTTGCAAAGAGCGAAAAAAAGAACAACCAGAATATTATAATATGTTTGCAGGTTGGACATATTATTTTGTATTGTTTTTTTTTCTATTCAAGGCACAAAAACTACTTTCGCACAACGGAGATCGAATAAGCCCATTGCGACTTCGATACTTATTATGATGTATCATAATAATAAATTTGAGTAAACATAATTATTTAGATCAGCGATATGTCGTGTATATGTGTATTAAAAAACGTAGGTACACATACGAGCACTTATATGCAATATTTTGATGCTATTCGACCTGAAAATCATCCAGAATATTAACCACATATTCGCAAAAAGAGCAATAGGTACGTAAATTTTTGTTAGGTAATAAATCATATTTAAGAAGTAAATCATTAATTTTCACAAGCACTAGATACTAAAAGAAACAGATACAAAGCAAAGTACAACACAAACTGCAGAACAAAGACGTGATAACAGCATCGACGCAAAAGAGGAAAATGAACAAATACAAATCTTAGCAAAATTATATCACAAAAGAAACGAGTAACAATAAACAAAACGGAAACTGAAAAGAAATTGAACAGTTTAAAGTTTTATAAAAATATATAAAATTTAACATATTTCAATGAAAATTAAATCAATTCACTATATATGTGTTCCAGTCTCTATTTGCAATACATAAGGTATATACTCAAGAGTATAAATGTTTAGGTTTATTTAGGTAGTTGATTATATATGTTTTCCACGAATTTATTTCGTTATTTTGTTTACACAATTATTATGTATACCTATAGGATATAACGACAATAATAGTGATATTCCTAATTTAAAAATGATGTGTGCATTTTTTCGGCCAGTGAAATATCTAAACGATTTTTGAATATCATATTTACAGAAGAAAAAGATCTTTGAACTATTATTTTTAATTAATTTCAAAAAAATGTTAAATAAAAAACAATAACATTTGATTTAACTAAATAATAGTAAGAAAAAATGAGTCGGTTGAAAAGCTGAATGGACTACAGTGACGATGTGTGTTAGTTGTTAAATAAATAAATGATAAAGAATAACTTGATGCCACTCAATAATTTCAATATTAGTATATTCTATATACATAATTCAAGTCTGTTCAACATAACTAGTAGAGGTGGTTTAAATTTTTCGTTTTAAATTCAAACTATTAAATTTATATCAGAATTTTTCAATTTAATTAGAAATTAAAGAATCTAAAATAATTAATACCTACGAAGAACAGTTTGGTAGTATAATAATGCTGGTTTTACCAAATTATATTATACTTTTGTCCCATTACTTTTTTTAAATGATATACCTTAATCGTGACTATTTCTATAAACATATTTTTTTATACAACTGTATTATGCTAATCATGAATTCAGAAAATAATAACAGTAAACACTGAAATATTATTACGATTTTAAATATCGTAAAACATCTTGGACTTAATATGATAACATGGTTGAAATAATTGTTCATATTTTTCAAACGTAATAAATATTGGCAGCAAAATAAGAATTAGTATGCTTTTAGTATGATTTCCGTTTACATAACAAACCTATCAACAACAAATTTGTTACCGTCGATGATTTTTGTTTGAAATTTTTTTTATATAATTTGGATTGATTTTAAACTAGCCGATTTACAAAGTATGGTAAGGTATTACTTTTTTTTACCTACGCTTTGAGTTCAAACAATAACTAGCACCTCTACAATTTTGTTTTATAATTATGGTGGAGAAAAACCGACCATATAGGCAGAACATTTTTACACAAACATTCAAGTAGAGTGTGTTTTCGACAACGTACTAACGACGTGTATCACTGATCTCTGGGACTCAAATATTTTGTTTGTTTATATTAAAAACTAGGGATTAAAATTTCCGGAAAAATGGTTTTGAAGAAAAAAACTGGTTTTTTTCGTGAAAAATTGAAAATGTTAGGTTAGGTTAGGTTAGGTTAGGTCTAATAAATAATGATAGTTGATAATCATATTACATACATATTATACATACCATACCTAACTTAAAGTCTGTAGTGGATAAATTTAGAGGATTCTATACTTGATTTATAAATAATTATAATTTGTAACATTAACTACTAAAGTACTAAGTACTAACTATTAAATATTTACTATATAGTTATTTCTTATCAGTTATTAATTTTATTTTATTTTTAAATATCCGTATTAATACTTTTAATAGTTTAATTTTAAATTTTATTACAATAATACATTTATAACCGTATTGGCAAATGTGAAATGACAATGATAGGTTCTCTTAAATATTTTGTAAAATGGTTTTTTTTTTACATCGATTATTTTAATTTTTATGCATAAATGCAATTTTTAATTTTTAAAAAATTTGGTTTTTTTTGGAAATGTATTATTTTAATATTCTCCAATTTTTCCGGTGCTCTGGGAAAAAAACGGTTTTTTCCGAAATTTTCCCGAATTTTTTGGGAAATTTTCCGGCATTTTGATCCCTATTAAAAACTATAACATGAGTACTTTATATCATGTTTAATATACATAATAAATGTATTATAAATCAGTCAAACTTGCAGACGTTAACATAATTCCTATGATAGGATATTAAAATAAATTTCAATTTAAAAATGAACAGTGAGATAATATTTACAAAACAAACTCGAAGATCGAATGTATCTTGACGACATAATAATATATACACATTATGCCCGTTGACAATGGTGCTGTATTGTATTATTTGTATATTCATATTAATATGATGTACTTATGCTATATTTGTACAAGCTATTGTATTTACATTTTTACGATTACTTACGATATTATATTGGTATTAATACGTTTCTTCGAATTTTATTCGACAATTGACATTAGATTCGATGTCTGCTACCGATCGTCGAGTACAAATAACAATATGTGTTTATAAACATGGTTTGCGTGTAAATGCACACAATGTAATACACGGACCATTGTACTTAATATTCTAGCGCTACAGCCTGCAGCATAATCGGGATAATATAAATCATTTCCATGGTTGATATTAATGCAAATATAACTGCGATACGTGATTGCCTCTTTTTGTATTCCCATAATCTCTCGTTCTAATTGGCAGTGCATCCTTCAGTATGAATTGAAAGTTAAATGTAGCTTTGCATAATATATTGACATAGCATATTTAGCAGAGCGTTTACTATTGATCAGTGGTTTAGATTAAATTGTTTTCGGAATAACATTTTCGGTAAAACAAAGTGGCTTTACAAACGCACTAAACCTCGTACAAATAATAATAACACGTCATCCCGTAATCGTACTACAAACATAACGGCCAAGCCCACGTGAGATATTTAATCACAAACTATTTTGTAATCAACTACCGAAACAATCCGAATAATTAAATGTGTGCGCGTAACGAATATCATAATAATAGTATGTTGTTATAAGATTTAATATAGGTACATACATTATTCGAGAATATATTAGTACGCGTAAAACGGAATATTATCGTAATTTAAAAGAAATTCCTACCTAGTATTTTATTTTATTTGTCACTTGTTCAGTTTTTCGATAAGCAAAGTTTTTCCCATCAATTCTCAAGCTGTTATCATCAAGTACGAAGTAACTCCAATAGGTATTTCAGGTGACCATGGTAGGCGCGTAGAATTCTGGTTGAGCTTCTGAACAATCTATCAGAGTGATGAGAAATAGCGTTCAAACATACAGTCTTCGGGATCAAAAACGAATGTTGGAGGGAACCTCATCGAACTAACAGACATAGTGTCTCCCCAATTATGCAGGTAAACTGTAAAAACGAATAGTGGCCAACTGGCTCGTAGCGTCTACCGTTGAGTTTTAACACTGGTCCAATCCAATACGGTACCGAAATGGAAGATCCACAAATGATTCAATCAATTGTGCCTCACCACGTGCTCAAAACACTCAACTATAGTACTACAGGTACCTGTGTTGCTTTAGGTCTGGGCTTTATAAATGCTTTCAGTTTAGTTACAGATGACCTCACGTCATGAGAGTTCTGCACGCTCTAAACGCACCAAGTTACCCTATCATGTCGTTGTTGAAATGTATTTTACAATTGAACTATGACCAACATCGAATGCAGTGAAACAGGCAACAGCTGATGATCAAAATCCCAGTTCTTTTTAGGATCCCATGTGGGTGTATTATCGGTCAACAGTTAGAAGCTCTTTTTTTATAGTAAAATTGTATTTTGTGAAGATCTACGACTTGAACTGTACGTTGTCGTTATCTATTCCAATAAACTACCTATGCATGTTTGTGTATTACCAGTTAGGACTATTTAGACCGAAAAAAAGATAATTAGGGCAGTAAAAAAGTGAGTAAAAAACTAAACGAAAATCGAAATAATAACGTGATTAACTTAATTAACGTAATTGCTACTTTTAACTTTTAAGCTATTATCACTTTCAAACAAATTTTTCCTGTAATCATTCTTATCAAAAAATAAAAACTACGTAATAATGTTAAATGCTGATAAATTAATTTGTTTCTAATGTAAAATGGTTTGCCCAAAAATTAAATTATAGCTTAAAAATACTTGACATTGGATTGTATAATTTCTGTACTGCTTATCTAAAGTTACCTATTGGCTAAGTTCTTACAAATTACATTGTTCTGAGGTTTTTGGATAATATGTGACCATCTATCCGAATTGATTATTTTATATATAAATATATTTTCTTAAATGTTTTCCACTAAAATGTAATTCAGTCAATAAATTCTAATTCGAAATTAATTTATTAAAAATTAAAAAAATTCGAAAATCGAATTCACAGTAGACCACATCGAAAAGACGAAAACACATAATATATTTCAAAAGATTGATTCATCGTTAATTTTCTAAGGCATACACTTATTGTGCATTGTAAAAATATTATTTAAACATCATAATTATTGGATTTAATATAATATTTTATGATTAATAACAGAACATTTTTTTCAATTGATTTTTAAAAAAAAAAGGAGATGTCTCTTGACTGTATAGTAGGTTACGAGTGTACCTCATGACGCAAGTAAGTCATTATAATACATAATATGTTAAATTTTAAATTTAATGATACAAAAAACGATACTGATGTGGAGACTCATTCGGCATCTATTTCGAAGATCATCGTTTTATAATTTACATGTATATTTTTCTTTGAGTAGTACAACAGTAGATCAAACTTATTTTTATCAAATACATCAAATATGCTAAAGTATTATTAAATGAGTATGATTTGTATTAATGTATAACCATTCCGATGTAAAATATAGGAATGTGATAAGGTCCATGTGTATCATAGTAGATTAAGATTAGTTTTGAAAATATAATTGTGTGCATAAAACAAAAGTATACATAAATAATGGGAAAATGTTGAAGTCTTAAAAGTTAATATTTTTTTAATTACAACTGAATAAATAAAATTAACACAAAGGCATAATAAATAAATATAGGTGGAATATTTTTTTAATGAGTCATAAAATGAATAACTAAATACGTACTACTCCATTCAAATTAGAATTTGTAAGTAAGAGTAACTAGATTTGAATAACTTTTCAGGCACAATTTTTTTTTTAACTGCAATATACATTTTACCATAAATATATATTTTTACTGTGGGTCTGAAAATAATAATATACTTTCCATTTATTTTAAAGGTTTATGTATAATATATATAATTAGCAGCTAATCATTTATAATTATTAAATAATATTCGAATTCTGAATTTCAAGTATAAAATATATATTTTTTTTATCCAGGAAAAATTGTTTTCTAGAATCGCTTGACAAACATCGATTTTTAAATAAAGTCAATAAGGTGATATTATTTAGACGATGAACACTCAATTTGACGTTAGGTATAAACTATTTTCTCTACTCTGCCCAACATAATTCTTAATATTAATAAAATGTATTTGTTCAAATATAATTGTCAGGCATAACAAAAAAGGTTAATGGTTTTTGATAAAATGTGTTTTTCTGTAAAATATGTGTCTTACAGCTAGTGTATTTTTTTTTACTCAGATTTTAAGTACGGTGGAATAATAATTTTATATAAACTATTTAACATTAATTTTATGTTTTTGTTTCATTTAAATCTGCCACTGTTAAGCCTAAGTACATTATGTGCATGTACATTACCTTAGATTAATAAAAAAATTTACAAGGGATAAAAAATATTCATGAAAATTTTGTGAGTTAATAATGATGTGGGTATGCTATTTAAATTTTTAACTAGGTATATTGAAATTCACACAATTTCATAATTATAACGAATTATGTTTGAATTTTAACTTCAACGCAAAAAAAATTGTGGCATTACATTTTTGATATTTTTTTTATTTCATTAAGAACAATTTATGATAAATCTTATATTAAATCTTCAAACTTTTTGAATTTGACTTAAAAACAAACATTTTGTCAACACATACACACAATAACAAAAAAAGTCTACGCTTACTAGAATAGTCTTAAAATTATATAATTATTTCTAAAAAAACTAAATATAAATATTATCTTCGATTATTTATTTTTGAATTACAAAAGAAAAACAAAATCGTACTGATGCTGCGTAAAAATGTAAATTGTTTTGAAAAGTACTGGGAATTTTTTACTTTTTTTTACCAATTATATGTAATTAAAAACATGAAGTTTTTCATGAAATGTGTATTTTTTAATGCTCCAAAATGTGATGACAGACTCAAAAAAAATACACATTATTGTGTTACCAATACAATATTGCTCCATTCAGAATCTAAATTTGAAATAGGCACCTAATTCTTCTTCTTCTTCCGATCTTCACAATTTTTTCTATCTTTCCACATACCTAGTTACTTTTTACCAAGCTAACTTTAATTTTGGTTGTTTTTATTTAGTATCCATATTTATTTAAATGTATTTTACATAATAAAAGTTCTTATATCATAATAGCATTATATTATATACCTACTTAATATGTGAAATACATTTTTTAAATGAAATAAAATAATATGCAATTTTATAGGAGGATTTTTCATTGTATCTGTATGCAACATGTTTTTATTTTTGTAATTTAATTTAAGTACACTTTTTTTTAAATGATGATTGGCGTTACTTATTCAAAATAAATTAATAAATTCTTCATTGCTTTACATTACTTATTATAGTAATATTGTAACAGATTGTGACAAATAAAATTTTAGTTTAAAGAAAAAACTGAATTGTACAAAAGTTTTCAATAACTCGCGCTATTACAGTGTTTTAAACAAAACTTTACTTGGTATAATTCACAATGTGATTAAATGTTGCTTTTGATAAATATAATTTAATTTCGTATCACAATAATTGAATAATATGATATTAATATTTACTATTATTGTTAAAATGTTAACGAATGGTTTTGAAATGAAATAATTCGTAATATAAACATGCAGTGTTTTGTCTTAAATTAGACGTATACTTGGATATGTAGGTACAGCATGACGTTTAATATTATTTAAAATATTTTTTGTATAAATCAGAAACATTTGGTTATTAGGATTTAAAAAAAAAAAATAGTAATTGCAGTTAGGTATACCTCTACTAAGACATTCAAATAAATATTAACATAATAATAATATAATAATGGCTTAGAGCCATGACCGGGTCGCATGTTCATCACATTTACCTAAATATGTTAATTAAAATATGTTAGAATAATGAATTGATGATTTATAATGATAATATTATATAGGCACCTAACGTGCTGTTTTGACAGTCGATGGGGGATCCGATATATAAAAAAAAAAGAGCGATATGTGTGCATTCGTATTCGTTGAGCAATATTAATATTAGAATAATAGGTGAAATTTATCGTACCATTATTTCGTCAAAACAATTGTGGAAAAAGAGGAAAATAAATTCAAGAGTTCGGCTGTGGCGACGACGGACGGACGATCGTGATAATGACAGTTCCGGCCACTGCGCTGCGTGTGATCTGTTGAGATGTTTGAAGTTGAAGTGTACCCATTTCCTTTTTACATTTTTTTTTATGTCATAAAGAGCCATAGAGTGTACCTCCGCCACTGCTGTCATCGTTTAAAAACATGATCAAACTACGAGCAAAGGTTTGATATAGGTGGAAATGTCACAGGTTTTAATTATACATGGTAAAATACTTAAACATTTGACCAACATTCAAAACCTGATTGTCGTCTACCTCCAATAAAATATTAACTATTACAATATATCCAGCTATATATACAATTTTATAAAAATAAAATGCGTTTTACCGTACGACATTGAATATTTTTGTTACGTCACAGGTGGAAATGTTATAAATATAATATAATATAAAATATAAAAATCATCGTTTCAGATTCTCCATTTTTTTTCAAACAATTTACCGCCATTTTTCTCTTTATTATAGTTGGTTCATACAATTAACAAACTATAAAACTTTAGATCACGTCTTGTATATAGACTAAGGTATTACCCAAGTGTTTCAAATTTTTATAGAGTGTTTTATTGGATTAAGCTCTCTATACTTACTCTATTCGTAGAAAAAAACTGAAAGACGTAAAAACGACAACGACAGCGAAGATAAAGTTGGAGAATCTTGATGGTCATTTTGCTCGTAAAAGTAAAAAAATAACTGTTTGGTTTTTATTATTTCAGAAAATTCAATGCGTATTACATTCCTTTCCTTTTCTATACATAATAATATTTAGTGTATTTAACACTTGACGAATTTGCCTGTTCCGTAAATGAACCAATTTCATTTCCAAAGTGATTTTTCACCATAAAATAATGTGTCACCATTTTGAGTTATTTTATTCAAAGTAATATAAATAAAAGACTATTATGGCATTTTTTCAGCAACAAATATAATCAATTTAAAAAAAGCTTATTTTGTTCACTGTAAAATAACTTTGGTTAAATAGACCTTTTTTTAAAAATGGTGAAAAATGAAACTCATTATTTTCTTACTCGTGGGTATTTCATCTTTATGGATATTAACCTTTAATGCAAGTTTAATCCAACCGGTAAAATGCATAAATTATTTTAATCACTCACTTACTATTTTAAACTTTATATACTATCTGCTTATTTAACTGATAATTAAAAATATATATATATATATCAATTATATAAAATATATTCAACCTTAAAGTTTTATTATAACTTCCTACGTCATGAGGGACATATTATTTATTGAAAAAAAATATACTTAATTACGCAATTTAATAAACAGTAACCATATATACATAGTAATTGTATTTTTAAATATAAAAAACGGTGATCACCGTAAAATGCACACATACTCATGAGCCGAGACCCAAAAATATAAATATGTATTTAAATGGCAATAATTGAATTGTAGACAATGATACGAGTACTAATCAGATAATTTTGATATAGCACGTAATTTTCAAAAATTATAACTTATCAATACTTGGTGTGAGAACTTGGCCGTAGGGGGTATAAGAATAATAAAATATAATATCGAAGATGCATCTAAATAAGATTACTTTTTCTTTCGATAATAGTTTAGCTTATTTTCCTCTTGTTTATATTAAGCTTAAGCTAAGATTGTTATTTTTATGGTTTGAGAAAATAACGAAAGGAAAGAAACCATAATTAATGCGAAAATAATTAAATATAAAAATAATACAATACAAAATATGTTAAATGTGATATGCATTTTAAAAGGTTTTAAATAGAAATGGGGAAACAAGACTTTCTGTCTGGATAAAAATGAGGAAATTTAGACCATGTTCGTTTTTTGGGTGCCATTGAAGAATGAGGATAAAGCTAAAAATAATATTTGCCCTCTAGTACAGTTTATAGTGAAACTCTTGATAATATTTATGCGATGTGTTAGATTATGTGATTGAAAAATACGTTAACAATTTTTCAATTTCCTGAAAATGTTTTATTCTTTATTTAAATTTTGCGCATGCAACATGAATCACAATGAAGCGCCTAGAGTTATAATCTTAGGAAATTTCGTTCATCTCATATAATCTCGCGGAACGCACACGTAAAATAAGATAGTACTAGTACACGAGCAACGAGCTTCCTTATAAACCTAATAGGTGTAATAAACGTATTTTATATTATTTTCCAAAAATGAGTTGAGATTTAGTTTATTTATATCAACTAAGTTTGATTACGTGAAAGACACGCGTTGTTGTTACGTTAGATGAGTTGAATAAACTAGAAAACTACTACCTACCACGGCTACAACAATCACGATATATAAACAGAGCTCGTTTTTAAGCTAAAATAGAAGAATATTGTTTTTCTAGCTTGCATAGTACAATATATACGTCATAAAAAGAATATTTGAAGATACACATTGAGAATTTCAAATTTTTTTTAATATTATTAGCTTTTATGTATGTGATCGCGTTTTGCTATTTGAGGAGTAAAAATGATTCAATAATTCATCATTTGAGAGACATTTCTGGAGAAAATTGAAACGAGTTGGTACTGCAGGGGGCAAAAGTAGAAAGTTCCGAGTACTTTTAAAAATAACCAGAGGAAATGGGGATATATATTTTATGCATAACCAGGTTTTGACAAAATCAATTTGGTTCCTTTATTGTAATTTTAAAAAAAAAAAAACTGTATAGACTAGAATCAATATCATAATATGTCTAGCTGTTTAGGATAAAATTCTGAAAATATTTAAAGACAATTTCAAGCATCAATTCACTAGATTAAGTTTATCCTAAACAGCTAGACATATTATGATATTGGCCCTTTTTTTTAGCTACAATAGACAATATAAAGTGTTTTATTATTCACACCATTATACCGTAAGTCGCGCGTCGGTATTTATTTGTAATATATAAACAAATAGCAATAATATATGATATAATAACTAATACTATAATTATAATAAAGTAACAAAATATAATATACCTATTAAAATACATTTTTTTATAATAGTTAATACTTATTAGCCGTAGAAACTTGAAACATTCCATTATTATCATTTTCAGATTTTCTATATAGCTACCTAGATAGAAATGTTCAACATTTTTTAAGTTATTTATATCACGGCCCACGAACCTTTTAACACTGTTCTACGGTACGTGATATTGACTTATAAGTTAATTAGAATACCTATATGATATACATTATTATATATATTACCTGTATTATCTTTAAAACAAGTTTAATTTAAAACCATGCAATTTATGGTAGTGATATTTGATTTTAGAATCTGGGCATTTTTATTTATTTTTTTTATATCTGTACTAAAAGAAAAAAATCTTTGATTGTTCTTATGGGAGGTCAAAATTAAAAATCCTCAATATTTTTTTTAAATAGGTATTCTGGAAAAACTAAAAAAAAAAAACAGATCGAAAATATACAGTACTTATACATTATACAGTTTACACTATACGGATCGCAATCGGACAATCCTGTACTAATAATAAAAATAATAATCTGTGACAAATGTTAACTAGTTAATTTTTTTCTCGATTCATCTGCAGTTTAATGAGTCTTTCGGTTATGGTCAATGAAGTATGGGCCCCGTCAATCAATCGTGATTATTTGTTTAGTTTTTGAATATTATATGAAAATGTATTAGGAATATATTTTGAACTAATATCATGAATAAATTATTTTCAAAGACGAATTCTGAATAGAATTTAAGATTAAATATGGAATCGAAAATGAAAAAGTAGGACCTATTCTTTATATTTTATAAGTCTGGATATCTGTCATGCAGTTTCCAGTGCTATATCTTTTTATATTTCTCGTGTCAGTTTTTACATCCATAAAACAGTGTTCCTTTTATTTTTATAATATGTTGCATTGTTGCTATTCAAATAATAAAACGGAACTTAATACCCCTGAAGATATTTTGTCTTTGAAAAACAATATAAAATGAAGAAAAAAACATTATTAATAATTTTGGAATTCCTCGAAATATTTCAACGATAGAGCCGAATTTATTTACTTCACTACAAAGTACAAACCTAACTAAATTTCAACAAGGACTTCGGTGAATCAATGAATAAAACAGTTTCTCTTACCAACCGATCGATATTATTGATTATTTTTTATTATATTATATCATATTATGTCTTGCCATTAATAAAGATTATTATGACAGACCAGTTTGAAATTCAATATTGAATATTATATACCTATTTATATAGGATTATTATACAACGATTTTCATGTCTCCATTACTCACTCTATTGTAGCCCATACAATGTAGTTGTAGTTGGAGATTGTATACCGAAGCTACCTTCAGTATTCATATAGAAACGTTACTTGTAAATCGCAAGTGAGTAATCAGTACTAACCACCATATTTTCCGTCGGCCAGTCGTCGGAAAAATGTGAACACTGACCGATTAATCCACGTCCATCGTGACGTACCGATTCCGATCAAATTGTTTTCAGGTCATCGTCCTAAAGTGAGAATTAAACAGTGGTGTGCAATACGATGGAATTCTGGCGAAATGAGCCTTGTTTACGCTTATTTGCGAGACTCATCACTCCCAGTTAGGTTGGGATCGCTCGTTTCCCGAGGATTATTAGTGAAGTGCTGTGCGTCAAATTAAGTCACACATCACTCACCTAAAGCATAATATTATTCACGGATTTCCTGTATTAGATCGCCTCTATACGACCGTTACTTAGAATTTATATTGTATAGTTGCACGTAGCGTAGCGTTGTAAAATTAAAATAAACACTTTATAAAATAGTCGAGCAATCGTTAAATCCTTGAACGCCTTACAAAATAATATTATAAAAATTGGTCTCTAGACAATCACCCTATACACTCATTTTAAACAATAAGGAAAGGGCGTTCGCCGTGGGAGACATATTATTTTCTATGGGAACATTTGTTTTTATAATTTTTAGTAACAAATATTGTAATCTTGTAGGAAAACTTTTTTTAAAATTTGATTTATGTCCGTCTCGGTATATAAACTATACAATATATAGGAACTCGTATTAAATTACAGTCAAAAGCAAAGCATAA
The DNA here is from genome assembly GCF_005508785.2 of Acyrthosiphon pisum. NCBI lineage: Eukaryota > Metazoa > Arthropoda > Insecta > Hemiptera > Aphididae > Acyrthosiphon > Acyrthosiphon pisum. The sequence goes on from NC_042495.1 coordinate 67,399,683, forward strand.
GGTTTTAGAAAATGGTACTGATCTAAGCTTATTTTTTTATAATTATTGCGAGAAGATTTTGTGGATATTTATAGGAACATAAAGGGATACTTCTATTCTATACATCGCACGTATGCCCCACCGACATTCGGTCCGGTGCCATATGATACGATGACGCGCGTAAAGTCTGTGTATAACCCAAGTTTTAATATATTTTCCCTTCTAGGAATTGGTCGTCCATTTTATTGAACTATGCCCCGTTTTGAAAATATAATATTTTACATAAATTATAGGCACAAGGGTGGAAAACGAATTTTTGGTTTATTTTTGTAGGGATATTTCAATAAACATAATATAAGGTATTTTACTATTTTTTTCTTACAAGATTTTATATTTTTCAATTAATTTTTAACAAACAATTTTTTAGAATCTCCTAATCTACGATAACATATTATATGATAGTAATTAAATTAAAATTAAATTATTAAATAACATAAAAATTTGTTTTCAAAGATTTTTGAATAATCGACATTCGGCACGATATACAAATAAAAGCTCTGAATAAATTTAATGAATTACCATCTTTAAATTTTTTTTTTTTTTCGAATTATAGCTTATAACCACGACTGTAGTTGAATTTTCTAAGATCAAATAAAACCTACGAACCTAAGAAACATAGACACTTATGTAATAATTTTAAAACGTACATTTTACGGTTTTGGCAACGACACACAAAAAAAAAGCGGCGTGATTAATCATTTTAACATGTTTATTTTAATACGCTGCTCCCTACTTGTATCATTTAGTATTTATTAAAATACTTGAATGTTTTTTTTTTTTTTTAATTTTCGACACTTGACTTCTATACAATATTAATATTCTATAAAACCATAGTGTAAAGCTTCTTAGATATTAGACTTTTATTGATATTACACAAAAGGTTGGTTATGTTCAAATATTAATTTGTGGCCTGACATTTCGGGGCAAACCATCGAGATAATTGTTTAATGTTATATTGCTCACGAATGCGAAACGCGAACATAACAAATCGTATTGTGCCCTACGATTTTATCCAAAATCAAATTAAACGTATTTTATTAGACTGTCATAAATAATGTTTAACGTTACTGTCTTCTGGGCTGGGTATTTTATTTTTTTTCTCACAATTATTAAATCTGTCTTTTTTTTATTTTGTTCAACGAACCATCACATGTGGTTACTCGATTATTATTATGTTTTTTTTTATAGGATAATGTTTATAGTCATCATTCATTCCCTCGTCATAACACCAACGGATCTTGGAACACTGGTATTGGGGTTTGAAAAATAATATAAACTATAATGTACTAAAATCAACGATAGAAATAACAATAATATGGAATGAATTACTTTTTTTTTCGTCTCACGATTCCACGTTGAGTTTTTTACGTGTTATCACTTATCTATACACATTTATTTTACTCACGTACCTATAAATTGCAAAAAACATTGATTTTTTTTTCCACGATCGATATCGTTGAAATTACATTTCGTTTTGTTTACAAACGCAAACTATAACACGACGTACCAATTAACTATACCTACTATAGCTGGTTGTAATTAACCCGAATTGTGAGTCCTTTTAGCTTTTTTTCACCGTTAAGGTTCTTATTGTGAGGCATAACTGCAAAGCTATTGGTTTTTCCGTTAGTGCACAATTTTTTTCTTCTTATTTTTTTTTTTTGTCCCACTGAAACCACTTTTAGCACGTTGTTAATGTGTTCGCCCGATTCTTTCACATATACCCCTACGTGCACAAAAGCAGTCAATCGGAAATTACGCGTAGATTGGACGTTTGTACGCGTATTATTAGAATTCCGAATTTCCCATTATTTCTCGAGAAGATCATTAGAGTCTGCTACGAAAGCATTCTGAATCAACGATGGGAAAAAATACACCAATATCGGGTCCCGTATAAATTTTATTAAATCCGACAAAACAGGTGCAAATCAAAGAAATATTTCCCATGTATATGAGGGTTAAAATAATATCATTACCGTTAACCAACGGAGAAGAATAATATATAGGTTCCTGGAACCTACATAATTAACTATAACGTACATATTTATTTTTTTTTCTATATCATTTGAAGTACTTAATACCCTCAATTGTCTGCTAGAATATAATATACAATTTACATACATACATTATGCGTGTATGATGAAAATTCGTTACGTATTTTAGGCAACGTGAAAATAGTGCATACTATTGACCTTAAAATAATCAAAAACAACAATATATAATATTTTAATTATATTATTCTGAACATCAAAAATGTTTGAATTTTGATTAATTATTCATGAAATGTTCTTACCCAGTAATGTTATAAAATTGTTGTTTTCAAACAATAATCTCATTATTCATTACTCATTAGTCATGAGCGTAATTGAGTCATGGCGCTGAAAGTATTCCAATTGCACAGTGGGTTATCGAGATGTTATTATTTTGAATGTCCTTAAAATTTCAATAACGATTTATTCTGCTGGTTTCAGTTAGTGTTTATAACAATTAATTCATATACAATGTAACACATTGTAATGTTTGTAATGTTAGTTTTAGAGATACCAAATAAATTATAATCCAAACCATCTCGGCTATAATGTTATGAATTATTTAAAACAAAACATGCACAAATCCGGAATCACATAAGATTGCTAGAAAAAATTAATTAAAAATCAAATAAAAGGTAAGAAAAGATACGACAAAAGGGAAAATCCTGGAGATATTCAAGTAAAAGATTTAGTATAATTAAAAGATAATGAACATAAGAGTAAGCTTCACTCATTAAGACCAGGTCCATTTGAGGTCATTGAGGTAGTAGGAAATGAAAATTTAGTCATACAATGAGGACGATGAGGTGTCACAGTACACAAAATGTATGTAAAACTATATTATATAACGATAAAACAAATGAATAAATAGATATATAAGTAAAACAGTTGGATGATAATATAAATTAAATAGGTTAATTTTTATTTAAGGGACATATAAAGGAATTTAATTTTGGAACTCAAGTTGGCACTTGAATATAAAGTACATGTGGGACATATACATTAGGGTTGGAAAACACTACAAGGTCTCTAATAGGGCACATCAACACCACGAACAATAAAATGATTGAACCTTTCTCAACACCAAAAATAACCGAAATAACTGAAATAATTAATAAGCTAATGTATAATTTATTACAATCGACGGTGTCATTGACAATAACACTACCTATGTAAACTTTTGACAGATTATATGAATAATTTGTATGATCCAAGTGATATATTAGATTATGAAAGAATATAATAAAGATAAGTTATACAATAAATTTATAATATTAATGAAATATAATAATAATAATAATATACAAATATGTATGCATAGATTTAGTCATTTAGATATGGTCATATAAAATGTAAATATAGTTATAAATAATAGCTATTGAACAATTTTACGGCTAGATTTGGTTACATTGGATGACGAGTGGTCCTACAAATTGTGATGAAGTAGAATTTTTAAAATATTCTACATATTATGAACCTTATATACAAGACAAGAGATTTTATTTTGAGAATTTGGGATCCAATAGAATAATAGGAGCAGAATACAAACTTCTAACTTACTTTTCAATAAAACCTATAGCAAAAAATATGAGTAACTAGAGACAAAAATAAAAAAACACAACAGCATAATGTAAAAACTAGGTGCATAGACTTGTGCGGTAAGTATCAAATAGTAAAAACTGATTTATAAAATGAAGTAAATACCCAGGGAGAACGAATGTCAATATGATAGGGTGTGGACCACACCAACAGTGATCACTGATCTGGAACTCATATGAAGAAAACGAGAGTTAATACATTAAATAAGTAATGTACACATCATTTGGCGTTTGTGAAATATCTAAAGAAAATCAGCAAAGCAATAAAACAAACAGAAGAATCTGCAGCCAACATTTTACATATTATAATGAAAGTTCAAACAACTGTAGTAAAAACAGTAGTTAAGCATTTTGGTAATACATTAAACCAAACAGAACAATTTTATTGTATAAGGATATAATAATTGTTAAAGAACAAACATACGTACAATAATGTATCAAATACAAAATAAAACTGACAATATTATGTTAGGATTACTATTAGCAAACGAAGTAGATAATTTATACACGATAATTGCAAATCAATTATATACAACTACAACCTTAGGACAAATAGTTACAGCCGCAACTCGCAAGTGAAGATATAATTCACCCAAGTATTAAGACACCGCAGGATCTCGCTGCAGCATTAAGTGCTGTAGAGCGGAAAATAAAATAAAAATATTATATACCTATGGGAACAAAGGCATCAGAATTAAGCGAGTTTCAAAGTACAACTTAGGTAAGCTGCATATATTAAGAAAATGACAGAATAGTGTGCATATTGAAAAATCCATTAGTTATAGGAACAGAACTTGTGCTGAATTAGCAAATTCACATAGATAGTAATATAAATGATAGAATATTACAGAACACCACAACCAATACTAGAAAATAGTGGTAACCAAAAGCGTGTGAGGTACAGCTATTCCAAAAATCGGAAAAAATGGCATTTCAATGTGTATTTGAAAAATTCACATTAGTTAAAAATATATACCATAAAACACAAAACGGAAACACATCGATTCACCCGGGGAACGACACATTAACAATAAGCTGTGCAGAATTAACCGAACCAATAGTAAAAGAAACAAGAAACACAGGAGAAATGACTGTAATTGTTGGTAACAATTGTCAGATATTTTCGAAATAGGTAGATAGTATTAACAGCTGTAGACGACATATTTTCAATAATAATTAATTATAAAAAAAATGTACATATGTGACCAACATGGCGGCGATGTCTTAAACAAAATACCAGAAAATATTATGTAGGTATCGTTTGGGAATAAACGAAAGACGGAGTAATAACCCGAATATAAAACTAACAGATTCACATGGTGTATCTAAGCCACTAGACGAAGTACAACAAATTATGAATAACGAAGAGAACAAAATTAAAATCATCAGTTATCTTGGTCGAAAATTTCGGTCGGTATATTATTAAATCTGTTATTATTTGTTTGCTGAAAGTTATTTTTATTGTTTCGTGAAGAATTATAATTAGTTCTATTATTTAAATTGTCGTTTATGTACCTATCTCAAATGTTCTCTCTCTCTCTCTTTATGAATTATATTCTGCTCCTTAGGGTATTACCAATTGCTTAGCTATTTCAATAATTGTTGGGTGCTTGGGTTTCGTGTTTTTACTATTGCTCTAATCGGATTTATTAGTCATTTTATGAATACTTCTAACGCTTGCTCTTTTAGTGTCTCATTTTTGTCTCACTTTCTAATTTATTAACTGTAGGTACCTACTTACGGTACCTACATAATTTATAATATTATATTTCTACTCTATGAAAATATTTGAACAAGTCTTCGCCGTTACGCATTTCTTAAACAATTTAGTTGTGTTTGTAACGCTGATGCGGTTTAAAGTCATTAAATGCGTCTGATAAATAACTTTTTATGTATACCCACTTAGTAATATTTTTATATTTTATAATTTTTGACTTTCTGCCGATTAATCTAGTTGTTATAAATTGAACAAATGTTGGTGCATTTTCATTTTCAACTAAACTTACTGCCATATCCCAAGCATTTATGAACTGGTAAATATCATCCTGTTTAAAATCATTCTCAAATCTTATGGTTACTGCAATTTTTTTTAATTCGCGGTCACCTTTCGAAACTTTATACTTTGTGTTGAAAATCTACAGTAATCTTACTACGTGTAACTTAACCTATATCTATATTTTACTTGGACTAATGCGTTTAACTGGGTAGGGCTTTCAACTCGGTTTCCTAAATCTATTAGCTAACTGTTGTGTTTTGTTTAATACTTCTAAATCTGCACCTGATTCGTTCGATGCAGATTAGCTACTTCCAAAAGATCATTTGGTTGATTTACAAAGTTGTTGTTTTAGCAATTGTTCATATTATTATACTAGTATAGTTTCTAGGAATTCGTGATCAGTACGTTATGATATATTTATTAATATACGAGAGGTGTACTATTTCATGGAAGATCAAAACCACCAATAAATAATAGAAATTAGAATATTATCCTACTGTTTTATTTATGGATATATTATAAATAATTTACTGTGTTACAACAGCATGTTGTAATTCTGGAAATAACCCTGGGGTATTGTTCTGATCATTTTTAGGAATGCGTAACAGTTGCATCCCTTTGAAAATCTCTTATCGACGGGTCCATTTGTAGAGTACACTCTGACAGGGACCCCCATAGCCGATATTGATGTTATTAAATAAATAGCTGAAGACAATTTCAACAGTTAACGTAAATTATTGTTTATTTTAATGTAATACAAATAAAAAAAAATTGTATTGTACTAGTCGTGTGTATGAGTGGCGTGAAGGTGCGTGAAGATTCAACGGCTACGTTGCATTTGAAAATTCTGTACTGCGGTCCCCTTATAAGTTCCAATTTTCTTGGACTGGAGTTTGCGACATTTGCCCTATGTCCTCGTACAATAAATTCTATCCATATTGCTAAACGCCTATCCATAAAAGGATTTCAGTTGGAAAATTTATAATAAATAATTGCGAGAGGGGTGAAAAGTACAGTCCATCTGACCATCTATAATTGGGTCTACGGCGTGACTAGCCGAACCTGGTGCGGATATGGTGCCAGCAGAACTGATGGTAAGAAGTGTGACAACCGATATTCTGGGACGAAATTACATAACGCGATGACAATAACAATAATATTGTTGATAATCATATAATAATTGGAGATATGTGGATTAAAAAGTGTTTTGTATGTTTTTGTAAGGGAAGATATTAAAAGTTTCCAATTATTAGAAGTGCCATATTCCGTGACGTTACAATACAATTATTTGATATATTATGTTACTATTTCGTAATTTGGGCTTGAGCCTGTACATAGTATAAACAAAATAAATATTGATGAATTATATATAATTATTATTATATAATACATATATAAGAAGACTGAAGGTAGTATATACTGTGTAGAATAACTATTTGAATTGGATATTTTTTAATATTTTGAAAAACATTCTTTAAATAATTAAATAAATAAATACATAATATGGATCTATTTTTAGCATTTAATTATATTTTAATTTACAGCGTTTTTTTTTTGTTATCAACCCCAAGATAAAGCATTGAATCATTCATGCTGTTAATCTTATAATGGCTAATAAACCTAGTATTAACTAAATAGTTAATAATTACAATATTTGTACAGATTTATTGGCGCAAGGCTATTTGCTAAAAGTAAGTTTTTACCCGGTTAACAGCACTCATTTGTCTTTGTTGAAATGAATCCAAAGGGTTCCTATATATTTATTGATATTCGGGGTTATTCTTAAAACTATTTGGTAACCGATGCAAAATCAAAATCAAATATGTTTGATAGAATTAGATCATGATTATGATCAAAGTTATGGGGCTGTATTGGTAATCATCCATATAAACTGCTCTATTCATATACGAAATACCTACCTACCTATAATATTATACTAATAAAGTACGAATATATTGGTAGACCACTGGCTATAGTTACGTATAATTTGACGTTACAATACTCCATGTCCCCATTGACATTTCACTAAGGATGTTAGAGGTTATCATTCATTCGACTCATGTATTCATGTGTACCTATATAATAACTATAATGTAGGTACTTACTCAACAAATCAATTGAGTATGGCTGTAATTCAGTGATTGGATGTAACCTCGTATACCTCTATTTTTTGAGCATACACCCTTTTCAGATGATCATTCGGGAAGATAAACTTTTATTGTGAAAGAGAAAACAGACTTTTCGATTTGAATATAGGATAAGAATATTCAGACTGTCTGGAATAATTAATAGTATGTAATATTCAGGCGATACATCGATAAAATGAAATGTAGAAACAAAACTGAAAATCTGTGTAATAATATGCATAATGGGTTATTGGGTTTTCCTATGGTTTATAAATTAGTTTTATTCAAAGTATTCGACGTCGTGGAAAATATTAAAATTGTAATACCATTGTGTTGCCCGATATATTTGAAGTAAAGAACAAAATATTGTACATAACACATATACATATAAACATTGAGTGTTTTTTTTTTTATTATGTTTGCATAAATGCATAATTCATATTTTGCAATTACACCCACTTAACCCTTTTATTTTTACAAATACTCAAAGCCCATTATCTAAAATAATATGCACACCCGCACATTCGAAATTATGATCGTTGTTAGTCGACGACTAATTTACGGTTTATTTTATAGGATTTACAAAGAAGCCGTTCGACAACGACAAGCCCTGTCCCGCACGTCCAGTAATATAATTCTGAACAGCATACATCAACACAGGGTTCAACACTACAGTCATAGATTACGGCCTCCAGACAGCGAAAACATGTCAAATGGAAACGGTGAGTTTTTTTTGATTTATTCATTTTTTATTTTCATAATAATATTGTTATAATAACACGTTGATCCAAATAACTGTTGTATAGTACATTTAGGTGGCAATAAATATGACCTTTGCCCTTTGGTGATATAAACATTAAGTGAAATGAGTTGTTATCGACCTTCCGAAACATATAAATTGTCAAAATAGTAAAACAAATTAGTTTTTTAAGAGTGCGTAAAATTTTACTAGTTATCTACTGCACATTATTACTACATATTATTTGTACGTATAGGTTAGGTATAGGTGAAATTGTACAGCATTACCTTCGGCTTTTACAAATAACTGATATAATTCAAAATCATAAGTTGTGTACCCACTAGAACATAATATTTTATTATCAGTAGTATTGCGTATGGTGATTGATTTTAGAATAGGTATTATACTTTTATACAACTATCGTGTATGTTTTCTATTGTTTATGAATTATCATTTTTATTTTTATGACGGGAAAAATACCTTTCCCAGGGCGGCAGAGCGCAAAATGTCTGAATCCAGTATTGTTTCGTAGAGTACTTCACAGTTGATACGATGATTATCGTCAAGCATCGCTGTCGTTTTATATCGTGATATTCTAGAATATATTATATTGTTTACGATATTCGCACTTTTGACGTCTAATTAATCATTAATATGACTTTCTAATAGCTTACGGGTTAAATATCGGTGGCTCATTTTTAAAATTCAATATCGGCACGTTTAAAATTTAAAATTGGCACGTTTTAGAACAGGCATTCAAATTTCAAATATTACAATGCGAAACCGTTGTTTTGAAAAAAATTCGTAGGTACAATTTAGCGTGGTCGTGATCGATGTCGTGTCCGATAAATTTAGATATTTACGATATTTCGACGTCTATGTTTTCCCATCGTGCCACTGCAGTCCTTACGACATCGGTGATCGTTTTCATGAAATTTCAGAATCCCACAAATGTATGTATTCGATGAACAAAGCGATTAACAGCCGTGTACCGTCAAACAAACACGACAATCATAGGCGCACATAGGGGGGTGCTTGGG
>NC_042495.1:67409921-67410945 GCF_005508785.2 Acyrthosiphon pisum
TTCACGATTAAAACAGTATTGTGTGAATGCACATTTCAGTGTTTCAGCTTTTGTCAATATGCAGCAATGATATTATTATAGAAAATTATATTATCTTAGGGATTACGGTTGGGTACGAAATCATCTATTTATAACTTTGGTTATTACTTGATTTTTACTAATATATTTATTTAATTGCAGGCTACGCTGAATTGAATAAATTCGGAATGACAAATATTATTAAGAGGATGCTACACACGCATGTGTGGTCTCCGTTTTACAAATGTAAAACATAGTAAAAATGGTTTTGCGTGGATAAGAACCACTATGGCTAAACTTATAGTTCATGTTATGCAACCAAATGTTCCTACTAGGGAGAAGAGAACATAGACTGTGCAACATTGTTTTTAATTTTTTGATATCACAAATACGAAAAAAGTTCTCATAGTTTAAAAATAAAAGTAGTACAGTAAAATGGGGTAACTTTGATAATTTTTTACTGTTTTATGACAATTTCATTTTTTATTATATGGATAACTTCTGTAGTGTTAACGATAAAACTCTCAAAATTAAATATTAGTTACAACTTTACTAGTTCAATATTTTAACGTTTTAATTTTTAAAATTCTGAAATTATCTTTTGAGATATCAATATTTTTTAATATGCTATCAAAGTAACACAACGGGCAATTTCGATACCTATATTTCTTAATGTGATATCAAAGTAACCCCATTTTATGAAAAAAAAATTTAATTATCATGGTACTCTGGTGAATAAAAATATATGGGTATCAAAGTTACCCCGTGAAATCAAAGTTAGGTACCCCATTCTAATTAAAAGTTTAAAGCTAATGTAATGCAGTTAGTTATAGTATTAGGATTAAGGGGGGTGTGGGGAATTTTTTGAAATGAAACTTGTTTTTATTGTTGGCGTAATATATTATAATTTGTATATGGTATCATGTTATAAGTAGTGCCTGGAATTATATATTTGCATTTTTGATTTTTTTTTCTAGTCATCAATTAAAAAATGTAATGTATATTA